>NW_024868940.1:31340-31441 GCF_013358625.1 Macadamia integrifolia
GCAACTTTTAAATTATCACTCATTCTCACGAATTTAGCATAAGAAATATGCTATTCTCAAATATAGTTGTGTAGCTAACAATATGCCAGTACGATTGATGC
>NW_024868940.1:31474-47898 GCF_013358625.1 Macadamia integrifolia
ATGTCAAATGAACATGCACACATCCCATTTTGAGTTATGATTCCATTTCGATTCCTATATCGAGTTTGATCATCTCTTGGAACTATCGCATGGATATGAGTACCATCTATGGCGCCAATACAATGCTATGACATATAGTGACAATTAAATGGTCACTACATATAAGAATATAAATATTTATATATTTAATTACAAACATGTATCATATTAACATATTTACCTTGAAAAAATGGAAGTATTTCGGGTTCTGTGCAATCTCTGGTATCATACTGACGTCTGAGTGTTTGATTTTCTCCTTAGCTAGGCATTGCATTGCAATCAAGACAACATTGAATATTTGACTAACTGTTTCTCCTGAATGGTTGAAATGATTTTGGGTGTCCCTATTACTTGAACCCTTCCCAACAATCCATAGGAACATTCTAAGATGTTCATCCACTCGGATGTTGGTCATGTCTTTCAACCACCCCCTATGTCTAACATAATCACATAGGTTGAGGAAGACATGACGTTCTATCTTAAACTCTTCATAGCATCTGTTGGCATGCTCATTCAATACCTCATGCATCATGACAGCACCTGGAAATACACTATCTCTAAATGGTTCCCGAATATGTATAGCCTCACTCAGTAATTCCATTTCCATGTGAATGATCATATCTTCTTCATCACTAGAAGTTTCACATAATGCATTTGACATAACTACAATAAATTGACAACTATTTATCAATTTCAAATAAATAACTATAAAACATAACAATCTAACACATCATCTCAACCCAAAACACATGTTCAACATTACACACATCAATAAAAAAAAAAACAAAAGAAATAAAACACAAGTAGCCATCATCGAAAGTATTGTCCTGAATCTAAAATTATCAAAAGTAGTATTCAAACACAACCATCAAAATTAGTCTCAACAGTAGAATCAGACAAATGGCCCGTTGCCCCTAAACTACTCCAAGGCATCTAAAAGCCAAGTCCTCTTAACAGGCTCTGCACAGACAAACAACTCCCTCCAACTAGGATTAGCACATATAAGACTGGTGGCCTTCAAGTATGTCTCCTTTCACAAATCTGGTATGGAGGATAATACCGCCTTACATGCACTCACACTGAAATCTTGAGGACGAGATGCACCTTCCCCACCACGAACAGGAGATGTAACGGAAGTACTAGATGCTTTCTCAATTTTAATGGAAAAATACTTCTCATACACGTCCTTGACGTGGCTATCTCCCTTATTGGTGCTCTTTTTTCTTCGTCTCGTGGGTGTCTTATCAAGATTTCACTTTGTGGTGGTCTGAGTTGAAGTAGAAGTATCTTCATGGAAGGGGTCAGTCATGCCCAAATGCACCGGGGTACTAGGAGATTCAAAGATTTTCTCAATATCAACATTATTATCAGCTTCAATGTAATCCAAATCTTAAGCACTGTCAACCCCTAAGTTTCCTCTAGCATATGCATCCCCAAATATCATGCTCAAATCTGACCAGTTGTTTAGTCCATACTTCTTGTATTTCAACCAACCTGGATTTGCCTACATAAGCAGTCATTGTATCTTTGGGAAAGGATTTGTATGCCACAACATTGGCCGTCATAAGAAGGTATCATTCATATGGGACCCACACATTCAGAGCATGAGAGAAAAAAAATAATAAAAGTACATGTGATAGGAAATGCATTCTGAAAGCCTCTCTCTCTCTCTCTCTCTCTCTCTAAAAAGAAGCTTGTCAGGCTGCGTGGTGCCCATGCCTAGACACAAGAAGGGAGAAATAACCTCCCTACCCTATGTGAAATGAAAAATTGTATTATTATTGAATGCCACATGCACTCTCATTGGACCTTGAACTGGTGCAGGAGCCACGCATCCTAGTAGCGATCCTCCTCCCTTTTTTATACTTGAGATATATATATATATATATATATATATTTTTTTTAGGCTTGTCAACGTTAACTAAGGCACTTTTTTGTGATTTAAAAAATTTTTTTTTTTTCTTAGGCTTAGGCTTGTAAAAGAGGTAACCAAGGCATCAAATAAAAAATTTATAATGTTGCTCTGGGCACTTTGGAAGCCGGAGGAGATTTGAAATAAAACTTGAACGTATTGGGTAGATATGTGCTCAGTGCTCTCTCTCTCTCTCTCCCTCCTTTGAAAATGACTCCAATGCATTCATCCCACCACACCCCACCCCCCCCTTTTTTTATTTGAGCTATTAGCTCTAGGAAAGCTAGAGGCATTCTCAACTATGTTTATTTAAGAGTTTTCTTATTATGTTTTGGATTTTTCTAGATTTACCATTCTTGCATTACATACCTAAATTTATGTGGAATTTTGCATTGTTATGATCTTGAATCAATAGGATAGATTTATTATTTCATATTTTAAATGATGTGATTTTATTTTATAATTTTAGATTTTATTTCACATTTATTTGCATCATTTCTTCCAAACATGTATTCTAGGAATTTCGTTTATTTTTTTACACAAATTATAACTAATTTTAATTTAATTTTAGATACTAATTTATATATTTGATGCAAAATTTTAAATGCACGACTAGCATCAGATGACTGTAAATGCCCATCCAAAATGACAATAACATCCTTGCCCCTTGTTTGAAAGAGTCGATAAGGGAATCTCCCATGCACCAACTCCTTCACCTATATTTTATATTATTAATCGTGTCATAATAGGTTATTTTCCTATAATAATATTTTTACTATTTTTATAATTTATAATAGTTTTTTTTTTCCTCATTCACCATTGTCTAGATTCTGGTCAGCAAATCACTATATTGCTTCAACTAGAGAGTTGAGTCTAGTCCAACCCTCCTCCCTTTTTGCAGTTTTGTTTCGTAGCCTTGAGTTTTGTAATATATTTTTTTGGCAGTTGTGTGGTTGGCCCGGTTTATCTTTTTCTCTTGTTTTTAATAAATTATTTAGTTAAAAAAAAAAAAAAAAATCTAAACTAAACTAATATTGAAAAGGCCTGGTAAGGGCAAGGGCTGGGATAACTATAAAATAACTAGACACATGGACAATACTGGACTGTTGGAGGTATGATGTCTTATATTTCGACAATGTATACCTATGTAGATTTCATTATTAATTTATAATAATGGTTCATTCTCTATAATCTGAGAGAGGCATAAAGACAGGTAGATGCAACCATATTATCTAATATTGATGGTGAAGCAGATCGATCTCATCTCATTGTGAACATAAACAATCTTCTCAAACCAAGTATTACATGTATCGTATAATTACTTATTGGAAATTTTTATTCTTTTCTACATGTTTTAAATTTTCATTTTCTACAAATGATTTGATGGCTCTTACAATCAAATTTCCCATATTCAATTTTTAGCACTAAATTCAATATTTTACACGCTATGTATTGACTTTTATATCTCATATTTTCAAAGATTCAAACCCTGGTGCACGCGAAGGAAGATTGCCAATGTCTACTGGAGTCATCAATTAAGTTTAAGTGGAGGACAGGTAGATCAAATCCAACCATAACATGGGGTGGGAGCTTCTAGGGTTCTCTCACAAGTAAAACAAAGCAGAAGTTGGTGTTAATCATCCAAAACTCATGTGAATTGTTCATCACGTGTTGGGCTTATCCCTTGTGTTCTTCGCCATTAAACCATTTTCTAAAGATTTAGATTGACTTTAAACCAGTTTTATAAGTTCTTATCTGTCATTTGCAGATTTTGTGTGGCAAATGCCTTATATTCCTCCAATAGCTAAACCTGTTTTATTTTATTTAACATTTTGCACAGGCCTTTTACTTGCATCGAACTCCATACAAGTATGCCTCCGGAGATTAAGAAACAAGACAAAAATTAAAATTAAGTAGGTTAATTGGAGATCTTCAAGGTAGGAGCCACCCACAAATAGAGGGGTATAAAAAGACTTTTAAGTTCCAAATGCCTCAACGTGTTCCTTGGACAAATCAGTTCTCCTTTCTTCTGTTTTCTTCAACCTCCAAGAATCTTTCAATTTTATATTGTTGTTCCTCGCGGCCTCAGCATTGTTTCAGCGCCTACTATTGACTCCATCAGTTTAAACATATAACTTGGCCCGTTTCATTTTGTGTTCAGAAATGGTTTTTTCGTTTTTCTGTGCTCATAAATGGAAAAACACCCCAAAAACAGTTTGATTTTTCTGTTTTGTTTCACTTATTTTTCAAAAGAGAAATAGAAATTTATGCCTATTTCTGTGTCTAGAAACAGGAATGGAAAAACAAGTTAGACTTATTTTTCTGTTTCTATAAACAAATGGGAGAGACAAAAATAGTGAAAAAAAACCCAATACTTCACTCGATCTACCCAAACCCCAACCCATTGTTAAAACTTCTCACTATCCAAATGCGACGATTCCAACCTGGTTGTGTGAAGCTCACAGTTTTGGATTACCTTCATCCTTCTAAAGTTCATATCCATAAAGCACACCTGCAACTCTTACATCATGCCTTCACTCTTGAGTTGCATTCCTACAACAACGTGCCTTCACTCGTGTCTTGAACTCGACTACATTGTTGAAAATGTTTCAGGAAACAGAAAAATCAAACACCGTTTTGCAATTTTAAAAATCGTTTCTTAGCACAGAAACGACAAAAACCACTTCTGCTGTTTCTAGACACAGAAACAGGAGAAACAAAATCAAACGGGCCTTAGTTCTACAAAATAAATTTTCATTTTGCACATACAACAACACATGCGACTTTTTATTTTTTCAGCTAAAAGGTCAGATTGCATGTATTAAAAAATTAAAGAAACCAAGAGTAATCTAAAAATAAAAATAAAAAAATGAACAAATACAAGCACGAGAAGTGAGTTCCCTCCTTCAACATTGTCATCAATAGGATTTCACAACTATTATCTCAAAAACCTCTATCAAGGTTTTGTATCTGCATCTCTTTTGAATTGTCATAAATATGCCTAGATAAGGAAACCATCACAGATGAAATTTTGGTTCTTGTCGCCTCCTTTGCCAAGAAATCAACAATTGGATTTGCTTCCGTGAAGCAACGAGTGATTTTCTATTTCACAGATTCAAGAAAATATTGGGGGTTGGTCCACTCCTGAGCTACAAACCCTAGAATACATTTCTTCTGAAATAGGATCATTGCTGCAATTGGGTCTAATTCAATCCATAGATGGTCTTTAGGTCTCTGCTAACGGTAATGCAGAAGGTGGAGCTTAAAGTCCCTTCTATATTTCTTTATATTTTTTGTGATCGTCTGGGTATGCCTGGACGCTTTCTTTGTACATCCTCTTATTCTAATATATTTTTTCATTCGCTGATTCATAGCAAAAAATCAATCCATACTTTCGAAACCCCATATTTGTGGCATATTGAATACCTTTTATGATGCTCCATATCTTAGCCACAAAATTTGTCTCTATGCCTAGGTGCATCTTTAAAGTTCAACATCATTTTCCCCTAACTATGTCTAAAAATCCCACCTCCCCCGCTCTTCTAGGGTTCCCAAGAAAGCACCCATCCACATTTAAATTAGTCCACGACCTTATAGTTCTACACCAAAAGACTTGCATGTTAATCCCTAAAGACGCAGCTAAGATTGGTAAATTAAATCTTATATAGTAATCAAATCAGAAGTGCTCTTTATCTTAATCTTACTATGGGAACAGGCCAGTCTGGTCTCGTTGTTGATTATCTTCATCACCATCTAAGCCGTTCTTAATCATGTGACTTTTTTTTTTTGGCTAAAATATCATATTTGTATTAGAAGAAAGGAGGAAAATCAATAACACAAGAAGAACTGGACTCGAATCCTCTCCAGTCGCAAGACATCCCAGCACGTATCTGATGGCTAGGAGGACCTGGGGTGCACACCCATGTGTTGGGGTGCATGCCCAAGTCCTCATAGTCGTTGGATGCCACTCTAGGTGTCCCAGCGACTGGAGAAGAACTGAATCTAGAAGAGCTGTGAGGATTAACCTAGCCCACAAATACACTTGACAGATTGAGGAAACCCACCTTCAGCATTGCCATCAATAAGTTTTCAAATCGTCAAACAAAGTTACTATATCTAGGACCGGAGGAAGCGTTATGAGCAAGCTCCTCAATCAAGTTATGAGCAAAAACAGATGGAATATCAACAAATCTAGAGTGCTACATCGATATCAAGTTGGGTCTCACGTCTTTTATCTACACTGGTTGAACGGTTTGGTTAATGTTTTAGTTATGTTGTTCATTAGGATGATGAAGAGAGTAAGGAGCTGGAAGTGATTGGAGTCTTGTAAGGTGGTTGAAGTCTTAAGTGTGGTGGAGTCTTACAAGAGAGTGGTGTTTTTCAAGAGAGTAGTGTAGAGATAGTCTCTAGGAATTGAGCCTTTCAAAAGTGTGGAAAAGGTGGATTCTTCAAAGTGCTCAGAAGATGGAAGCCTTCAAAGAGGTTGAGTCTTCAAGAGAATGAAGTCTTCAAGTGAGTGAAATCTTCCAAAGGTGCTAGAAGAAGAGTACCATAAAAGGAGAGAGGTGTGCCTACCATGATGAGTAGTGATGATTCAACAGAACATCCAAGTGAGACTCCAACAGATAGAATGTGTGTACAAGGACTAAGCAATGAGCCAATGTAGAGAGAATTGGGAGAATGAGAGGAGACATAATGGTGTGTAAGGGTGCCAGTTTGGTTTGGGTATCAAATCGCAAGGTTTGTACTATTTCTCTTCTATTGATTCTTATTGGAAGTTGGTTTCACTTCATGGATGTAGGCCGTATTACCAAATCACTTAAATCCCTTGTCTCTTATATTTTTGTTTGCTTTAATTTTAGGTTCGTTGTTCTTGCACATACATTTATCTATATGTACAAAAATTTGTGGAGAGTATATATTTTTGTCTCACACATGATTTCATTAATTCATTGCTCATGTTGGAAATATTCTATTGTTTCCACCCCATCATGTAAAGCACAATCAAATCCCACCATAAATTAAGTAGGAGGTCCTTGAAGATTATTATCTCTCTATATAAAAAATTTTTTAAATGCCAATCCTTCCCTAGTTTTTTTTTTTATTCAGCCAAAGGAAAACAAGACACTACACATGGTTACGTAAATGATACATCATATCAGACTTATATATGGATTTTTTTTTTGTTATAGCCTCCTTAGCTATAGATTTGAGTTCCCCCACATATCTATTATTAGTTTTAATACAGAATTTGGGGTGATTAGGATGGTTTTTTTCACTAGAAATTCATTTGTATATTAAAAAGAAACAGAAAAAATGAATAATGAACACAAGAGCCAGGAAACACCCAAGAATCAAGAAAAAGAGGAGAGATGGGAAAGACATAATCCACCTTCGGCATTGCCATTAGCAGAATAAGCCATCAAACCTAACTCCTCCACAAGAAAGAAAAATCTGAAATACAAACTATTGCAGTTTGTATCCTGGATGACCTGAGGCATCCATATCCAAGTCAAACTTGACCAAAGCCGGCCAGGAGCTAACAGGAAAGGATTCTTCAAACCGAGCAGCTGATTTTGAAAGAAAATCAGCAATTGAGTTGGCTTCCCGATAACAGTGAGTGATCTTCCACTCTACTCCTTTGAGATAGGACAGACCATTCATCCACCGTTGGTGCACTATCTATGGCAATTTCTTTTTCAATAAGAGAAAAACCACCGCGATTGAGTCGCATTTGATCCAAAGCTTCTACGCACCTAACCTTTTTGTATGCTCAATTCCTGAAATAATGGCTAAGAATTCCGCCTCGAAATTTGTACAAACACCAAGATAATCTCTAAAGTTTGAGATCACTTTTGCCCTCTCATTCCGAAGAACACACCCTGCACAATCCATCCTAAAATATAATAATCCTTCTCTGACTTAAGTATAGTCTCAAGTCCAGATCCTCTCTCCATTTGGTGACCTCCCCACATGGGGTACTAGACCACAACCCAATGGTTCCCATTCCTCTTTTTTTTTGCTAGAAATCAAAATTGTATTAAAATGGAGAATAAAAAAGATATCAGGGTACAGCAAGAAAAAACCAAAGCAAAAGAAAGAACCCCACCTTCGGCATTGCCATCAGCAGGGACCTCCAAAGCTATCTACAGAATCTAAATCTTGGTTTGGAGAAAGAATTCCATCTAATCTCCTCAATAATATGAGTAGGAAATTCCTCCATGGTTCCAGATAATCCTGTTTTTGCAGCTGATTTTGCGAGGTAATCCGCAATAGGATTGGCTTCCCTGTAGCAATGAGAAATCTTCCAGGATATAGAATTGAGGTAGTGCTGTAAAGAGAGCCACTCTTGCAGGGCAAACCAAGGGAGAGACTTGCCTTGAACAGCGGTGACTACTGCCACAGAGTCAGATTCAATCCACAAGTTTGTAATCCTTTACCCATTGCATGGCGGATACCATGAAGAAAAGTCATGAATTCTGCATAGTAGTTCGTACTGATGCCAAAGAAATGCTTGAAGGAGAATATAACTTTCCCATTGGAATCACGAATGACACCCCCTCCTCCTGCTCGACCAGGGTTTCCCATGGAACTACCATCAATGTTTATCTTTGACCAGGCGAGTGGAGGCTTGCACCAAATGACTTCAAGAATGGAAGGAGGGTCGCCTGGAACTGCATGTAACCCTAGTTTCCTGCAGCAAAGAAGATCAGCAGTAGTCCGAATGACCCCTTTTAAGTTGAGATTAGACTCCTTGAGCGTTCTCAATATTTTCATGAATAGCAGAGAGGCATCCGTACTCTTACCACCATGCCATCGATGATTCCTTTCTTGCCAAATAGTGTCGGTTATTATAATCAAACCCGCCGCCCAAGGATCCTTTACCGACAAAATTCTTCGCTTTCGTTTCCACCAGGATATCAAATCAGCAATGGAGGATTGATCCTTCCAATGAAAACCAAAACAGCTGAAGAACTTTTCCCAAAGGACCCGAGAAACACTACAATTTAAGAAGAGATGGGGTAGAGTCTCAGCATGAAGACCGCACATGATGCATTTGGAGGCTAAAGAGATGCCTTTTTTCCTAATGATATCATCAGTAGTAAGCTTCTGGTGACACAGACGCCAGCCAAAAATTGACTGACGAGGAGAGAGGCCTTTCATCCAGACCAGCTCATGCCAAGGAACATTGGGATTTCGGCGGCGAATATCATTCCAGGCTGAGAAAGTACTGAACTGACCAGAGGTAGAGAGGGTCCAAATACATGTATCTTTTATGTTACCTCTAGGGATATTGATAGTTGAAGCAGCGAGAAAAAAATCTTGAAGAAGAGAAGATGAAACCGTGGGGAAGTTCCACTCATTATTGTCAATAAAGGCCGCAACTGTCATGGAGGAAGATGCAAACAAATCATCTCTCAAACCTGCCTTTTGTTGAAAAGATTCAGAGTCAACCCATCTATCTTTCCAGCAGTTTATGGAAACCCCATTACCCACCACCCATCGCTCTTTGCTAGAGACAAGAGACCACATTCTTCGAAGGCCTGGCCAAATGGCGGAGGATTTATACCCTTTCTTAAGCTCCCCATTTTTCTTCAAAAATCGAGCATTAATAATGCTGGACAGGGCTGATGAAGAGTGTCTTATATTCCATACCTGCTTACAGAGAAAAGCTTTATTGACATCCCTTAGACGCCTAATTCCAAGCCCTCCTTCTTGTTTAGGCTTGCAGATTGAGTCCCAACTAACTGTAACTCCTTTGGCTGTTTCAGGATCGCCACTCCAAATGAAATTCCTCATCCATCTCTCCATGATGTTCAGTAAAGAGCTAGGCCACCAGTATACAGAGAAGTTGTGGGACGGCATACCAGAAATAACAGATCGAACCAGCTCCACCCTACCAGCCATGGAGAGGAGCTTTCCTTTCCAACCAGCCATCCTTCCTTTAATTTTATCCATCACTGGGAGGAGAGGTTCCCGAGTGACTCTACCCTTGAAAATTTCCACTCCCAGATATTTTGTAGGGAACTTGCAGATGGAGATTCCAAGGGTATCAGAGATGAGTTGCTTTCTATCAAGAGACATCTTCCCCAAAAAAAGTTTACTTTTGTTGAGATTGATTTGTTGACCAGAAAACTGCTGATACTTTGTAAGGAAGTCATGGAAATGTCTGACATATTTGATGGAGCCATTTAAAAAGAAGAAAATATCGTCTGCAAAGAGGAGAAAACCTGGCATTTGGACACCACGAGGACCCTTGATGGTTTGAAGTTTCTTGTCTTGAAGCATAAGGCGGATTCCCCTACACAGGACCTCCTCGGCAAGGATAAATAAAAGAGGGGAGATGGGGTCACCCTGACGCAGGCCTCGCTCAACACCAAAGAATCCAACCGGACCTCCATTGAGCAACACTGAAATTCTGGATGTACGAAGAATTTGATGCAACCAATCAATCCAAGTATCAGGGAAGCCAAACTTTTTCAAGACCTTGAAAAGAAAGCTCCAAGATATAGTGTCAAAGGCTTTCTGGATATCAATTTTTATCCCCATACCTCCACCTCTTGTACCCTCAAACATGAGATTAGCTAACTCTGAAGCGAGGCTGATATTAGTCTGAATAACCTTGCCCTTCTGAAAGGCGCCTTGCTCTTCTGAAATGAGCTTAGGGAGGAGAGAAGAGAGTCTTGTAGCCATAACCTTGGACAAAATTTTACAGAAAAAATTTTGCATGCAAATCGGCCTAAACTTGTCCAGAGAAGTCGCACCTTCCATTTTCGGGATGAGAACCAAGAAGCTATTATTGATACCTTTAGGAAGGGTTCCAGAGCTGAAAAAATTCTTCACAGCACGGCAAACATCAAAACCAATTAGCTCCCAACAATGTCTGAAGAACGCACCAGAGTAACCGTCTGGGCCTGGAGAACTATCAGGGTCCAGGTCCCAAATTGCATTCTTGATCTCTTGATCATTTGGGATGGCTTCCAATCCTCTAACGTCAATCTCGTCAAGGATATGGGGAATGCAGTCCAATAGCGATCCATGGTCAAGGGTGGGGCTGGCTTTATAGATAGCTTTATAGTACTCCTCAACATGAATAGCCAAATCATCCATGCTTGATGTAATTGTACCATCAGTTTTTTTAAGAGAGCGAATCGAGTTCTTCACCCTTCTGATTTTCGCAGATAAGTGGAAAAATCTAGAGTTTCGGTCTCCTTGAGAGAGCCATCTATTTCTTGCTTTTTCTGCCCATAGCTTTTCATGGACAAGGAGAGCTTTCAAGTATCTGGATTTAGCATCAGCTTCCAAATTAAAAAGATAGTCATCAATACCATAGGAATCTATCTGAGATTGAATTTGCTGAAGATCATCTTTTGCAGCTTTTAATTCCGCATCTAGGTTTGGGAACACTGATCTTGCCCAACTTCTGAGAATAGGCTTGAGGCGTTTCAGCTTAAGAGCAAGAGAAAAAATAGGATAGCCATCCACAGGTTCACTCTAGGATTTATTGACCACATCCATAAATTCCTCATGGTCCATCCAAAATCGTTGGATGCGAAAGGGGCAATTTGCAGGTTTCATCATTGAATCCGAGGTAATGCACAGGGGGGAATGGTCAGAAGAAAACCGCTGCATCACCTCCTGGGTACAGTCATGAAAGTGGTTTATCCATTCTTCATTACAAAAAGACCTGTCCAGAATTGCCAAAACATTCCCACGCTTCCTGTTATTCGTCCAAGTAAATTTATGCCCTTGAGAAGGAACTGAAATCAGGTTGCAAGCATCCACATCCGCATTGAACTCAGACGCAGACCCAAGATTAAAGGCGCCCGGACCCTTTTTTTCGAACGAAAAAAGGGAGGCATTGAAGTCACCTGTAACTAGCCAAGGAGAGGAGCCAATTGGAGTCGCTGCAAGAGCCATCCATAGCTCTCTTCTAGAAGCTCGGAAACAACTCGCATGTACAAAAGTTATGTAAATAGAATTGTTTCTCCAATTTATACACAGTGAAATAAACTGGTCAGACATGGAAATAATAGTTGGTTTGGTGAGAGACCTCTTCCAAATGACCCATAGGTTTGGGTTTTTATCAGTGCGAATATTATGAATAAAGCATGCATCATATCCCAGTTTATTAAAAAATAAGGAAGGGAAAGCAGCTACCTCCACCATTGGTTCAGCTAGACAAACCACATCAGGGTGCTTGTTAAGGAGAATATTGCTGAGAGTTGCACGACCAGCAGCCTTCTTCATCCCTCTGATATTCCAGAAGAGGGCACGCATCATAGACATTTGGAAGAGGCAATACGGTCAGACTTTCTAGTCTGCTCCACAGTGAACAATTGTTTTCCTTTTTTTCTTGAAACTGTTTCCATGCCGTGGCATTGTTCCTTCTGGAGGGCAGCAGCATCAATGGCGCCAACTTCCGGGTAGTGGAGGGTGAGATGACCATTATCCATAGCACTTGAAGTAATGGAATTTATCACATGATCACTGTGGACAGAGAGTTGACAAGAGCCAGTAATCAGGACTGGATTAGCCGCACAACCTGGGGAAACCAGAATGCCATGTTCTGGAATTGAGTTAGTCTCAGTGGTTTGGTTCACCAAATTGGGTTTGTTTGACCCGTGTAAAGGAACCGAACCATCTCTGTTGCATGGGTCATCCAATCGATCTGCAATTGGATTATTCCTCAAATTGGCTGAGGAAGATCCTTCTAAAAAAGGTAACTCAATAGCTAAAATCCCCTCTTGCGTATCCAAGTTTCCATACAAAGCTGGATCACAATTATGGGAGATGGTTGGCAATTTTGAATTTGAATTCTTTCCTATTGAGGGCTCACCACCATTCCTGCCGGAAATCTCCAAACCAGCCGCCCCCAAAGACGACTTCTCCACCCAAACAGCCCCAACAACACCACAAGCATCATCCTTGTCTTTGCGTGCGGCATCGGTGATGCATTTCTCTTTACAGTTTTGGATGGTATGACCAAGTTTTTTACAAAAACCACACTTTCCCAAAGCGTCTTCATATATGATTTTTTGTTTGAACCAAAAAAGATCACCTGTTCCAGGTTGTCGCCGTTCAACCTGGATTTCTTCCAACCGCTGCACTGAAGTATCCATCTCCACGAGGACACGAGCAAAGTTCCCTATGGATGCATTTCGTGTTCTTTTATCAATGTCCAGGGGGCGCCCCACGGCTTTTGCCATGGAAAGGAGGATCCGCTCGTGCCAATATTCGAAGGGGAGCCCAGGAAATCGAATCCAGACAAGCTTAGAAATAGGAGAGTTATCATGGATATTAAAATCCGGCTTCCACCGTTGGAAGCGAATAAACTGCCTTCCGATCTTGATAGGACTTTGTTTCCAGATGTTTGTCATGTCTTTCTCAGCCTCAAATTGGAATAAAGTGTAGCCTAATCCCATAGGTTTTATAAAAACCTTCTCTTTAAGTTTCCAAGAATTCACAGCTTCCTTCCGAACTTCATCCAAAGAAATAAACCGAAAATTTATTCTGGCCACCAAAGCAAAGCGATATCGGAGAAGACGTTCCTCATAGGCATCTTGGGGAATCACGATTTTAGTGAGATTTCCGGCATGAATAGGGTCAGGTAGGTCGGCAACATCAGGGAGAACGCCTCCAACCGCCTTAGAGAATGATTTCTTAGGGAGGGAAGAAAGGCCAGTATTGCAAACATCCACAATAGGCACAGCAGGTGCAGGCGTGCAACCTGTTCCAAAAGATAGGCGGGGCTGCAGGAAATCCGTAATGAGCCTCTGCTTTGAGCGATCAGGCGGGCGGCCTCCGGCCAGAAACCCAATCTCCTCCACCGTAGAGTTTCTCTCTCCACTTACCATTGTTTTCCTCAATCCACAGTTCGGCTGGTTTGAAAAGGGTGATTGGAGATACTGTCCGATCTCCCCCTCTTGAAATCAAAACGAAACTGAGAAATCTCCCTCACCCTTCGGACGCCGTGAGAAACTCAGATCTGCCCGGATCTGCTCGGATCTGCTCGGATCTGCAAGTATCTGCTCAGATCTGCACTTCTTCTTCTTCTTCTTCTTCTTCTTCTTCTTCTTCTTCTTCTTCTCTTCTTCTCTTCTTCTCTTCTTCTACCTTGCTGCTGGAACAACCGAACTTTTTTGGTGGCGACGGTGGAATCACAGAGAAAGAGCTTGCAGCAGTGTGAACGGCGGAGCTTACAGCGGCGTGAACGGCAGAGCTTACAACGGCGTGAAACGGCGGAGCTTGCAGTAACGTGAACTGTGGAGCTTGCAGCGGCGACGGTGGAACGACAAAGAAGGAGAGAGAGCTTGCTGCAACGTCAACAAAACGAGAGCTTGCAGTGGCGTGAACGACGGAGTCACTTTCCTTAACTCTCTCTCTCTCTCTCTCCACAAAAGCAACCTCTCTTTCCTGATCGCCTCTGATCGCCTCTGGAACTGCGATCGCCTCTCTCCTGAGGGTGATCGGGTCTCTCCGCCGATGGTCCTCACGATCGCCTGAGGGTGATCGGGTCTCTCCGCCGATGATCCTCACGATCGGATCTCCTGAGGGTGATCGGGTCTCTCTCTCTCTCTCTCTCTCTCTCTCTCTCCCGTAGGCAGATTCTATTACCTACAAAGAAGCTCTAGAATTATATCTATATAGCTCTACCTCTTAAGTGCTATGACTTTAAAGGAGTATTGATTCAACTTTTTCTTCTTCTTCTTCTTCTGCTGCATTTGTTTTATTTTCATTTCTTTCACTCAACCCAGTTCTATGGTTGATTTCCCCTCCTATATTAATGAGTTAGCCTGGGATGATGTTTCTAGACCTAGATACCTGCTGGGTGGGGGCCTCTTTATTGTTTTCCTTTTGTTTCCATCGGATTGTGTCCTGGTGGCTTCTTTCTCTTTTCTTTCTTTAATTAATACAAACTGATCTTTTAGCTAAAAAAGACTGAATGGAGTTCTAGCCTTCGTGTGGAAAATCACCATTTCAAGAATCTTGAAGAAGGAAAGTATTTTTACCACTTACAGATAATACTTGGCACGACTGAAAACCGATAAGGGTATGATCACATCCTCACTGGCAACGATCAAATAATCAGAACAAAAGTAACTCATCAACAGTTAAACCCATAACATTCACCATCATAGTATAATGTTTGAGATTTAAAATGTAACCGCAAGCGTACGAATCAGTGTAGCTACGGGTCGAACACAGGGAGAGCAGCCACCTTATTTTTTATTTCTTTTAATAATGCGAAAGTGAACTGATTAATGGTTGTGATCTAATTCTAATTACCGTCCTAAAAATAACGTCCTAACCATTCGTCATCTAAGAATTTAAAGACGCAAGCCACACAATTAAAATTAAATAAATAAATAACTAAAAGTAAACAACCCACGCAATTAAAAAAAAATAATAATAAAGGAAAAAAATGCTGAAATAAAAATAAAGTAAAAGAAAGGGGATAAAGCTAGAGAGAGACTCACAAGCAGGTTTCTCTACTTAGCCCGAGGGATGCATCATAATATGAGCTTCCCTACATGACCAGAGAGTTACTCTTACAAGGGTTTCTCTACTTGGCTTTAGGGAAAGGGAGACAATTAAAATAAAAGCAATAAATTGATGGTTCTATGGCCAGGAGGGGCAAAAGCCAACACATACACTAGCCATGAACCTTGGGGGAGAGGGATAGCAATAATGTAACGACTGAAAATAAAAATCCTAAATTAAGAAAGAAAGGGTAGTCAGAAGAAGGAATGAGAGGGGGGAGAGAAGACTACTGACGGAGCCTACTACTTGAATCAATGCTTGAACTTGAAAAAAAAAATTGCTCCACGGCTCATGATCTTGTCACCTAGATCTAAGCCTAGAACTATAACTTAAAAAATTACAACTCAATTGCATAAATCATAAACATAAAAAGAACTGAATAAAAATAAAAAAGTGCTTGCATTAATTGACATAAAAAAAAAACTATTACAAAAGTGATTAAAGCAAAAATAGAGAAGAACTAAAACCAAAGAGAGAAAGAGGAAGAGAGAGAGCAACTAAAGAAAACTAGAAGAAGAATGAATTGTGTCTCCTCCTCTTACATGAGTTGTATTTATAGGGAATGGAGAGGTAGGGTAACAATTTTCTCTTTCCTAAAAGAGAGAAACCCACAATTGATTGTGAGATCTTTTGAGTCCAAAAGTGCTAAGATGGAGGAGAGAGAAGAGAGAAATAAATTTTGAGAAATTTCCTAAAATTTTTTGCTTTTTTTCTTTCCTTTTTTTTTCTAATTTATTTTTCTTCTTTTTTTTTCTCTCTCCTAGGGACGATTTTTTTTTCTTCCTTTGTGTGATTTGGACAATCTTTGGTGATGATGTGGAGGAGAGAGAAGATTTGGACAATTTTTTGGTTCTCCCCTTTTTTTCTCTTTCCTTTTTTTTTCTTCTCTTCTTGCTTCCACGATTTTGCTTTCCTCTTTTTTTTTTTT
>NW_024868941.1:0-14974 GCF_013358625.1 Macadamia integrifolia
AAGATTTAGGAAAAAATCAAAGTTAGTGCACTCAAACCAATAGTTGTCATGCACAAGCAGTAATTAAATGACCATGTAAGAAAGGCGGTCACATAAATGAACAGAGAAAACTAGTCTCGCAAGTGCAACTATCCAATCAGTTTGCATTTGAAGCACACATCAAACGAAATCCAAGTTCTCAATAAATATAGCTGATATGATTAAACCGAGTCCATTTCTCAAAACTCAACCTTCAATATTGTGACCATATGTTTTAGGAACCAATACACATCAACATCAGCCTCAAACTTGAATTGCAAATCACATTAAGACACTAAAAAACAAAAATTGAACTACTCAGGGAAACCACACAACAAAAAAAAGGTTAACAACAGCAGCATCCAGAAAAAATCAATAGGTATGGAGTAAAGTAAGACCTATATGCTGCCTTATTTGTAAGTGGCCTTTTATGAGCTGAAAGTTTTCCCTTCCACTGATGAATGGGAATTAGAGTCAAATTTCTGCAGCTACCGTTCACAATAAATTGGTCCACTGGAGATTCAGAGAGGAACCTAGCAGACAAATTTGGTATGGTTTAGACATTCCAAGCTCCAAGCAAACTTTAAAAATCAGAATGATCAAAACAACTGGTTACATAAGCGCATCACACGTTGTTCCACTGAAGCTTAGAAATGAAGTTGAAATACATTTGTGATAGCCTGCTCTAATAGAAGGCAATGAGCAGTAGCACCCAGACATTTTAAAAGATCTATTGCTTACCTCAAGTTATGGGAAGAGGATGACCGATGGTAAGGTTTGTTGATCCCAACAGAGCACTCACGCAGACCCACGAACAAACATGGGAATGGGATTCTTTCGATTCTCTGTGAAGTGAGAAAAAAAAAAGAACACACAGATTACAAAAACAAAAAACGTATGACATGGAAAATAGGCTGAAAACACAATCTTTGCTCACCTCAGATGAACATCCAACCCGAAGAAGATGAACGATATCGTGGGTCTGAGTTGTCTCCCCTCCTTTGTCTTTCTCCCATGGAGATGGAGCAAAGCCGGAGCCGGAGCCGGAGCAGGAGCAGCACCAGAAGAAGCGACAGGAACAACAAACGGTTCCAAGAGAAGAAACTTCAGAATCGTTCCAACTAAATGGCGACCAGAGAACGCAGCACCGGTTCTCTCCCCTCCTCTGTCTCTCTCTGTGTGTGAATGAGAAGTCGATGGGTGAGTCACGGATTCTTCTCCCTCGAGTCCTTCTCCCGCCGTGCTTCTCCCTCCATTCTATTTAAGCCCTAAATCTCCTGAAACCAGCAACAAGTCTCCCTCCTCTCGGAAATCCATAGTCCGAAGACTCCGAACAACTGAAATCACCATCGCCATTCTTTCCCCTTTCGGAAATACATGGACCGAACAGAAACTCAAGCCCTCAAGACGCGATCGGATCATCGGACTTTAAAGAATCGATTGTAGAAGACGATTAGAAACAAAATCAAAATTTTTTTCACCGATTGGAACATGAATCGAGTTCAATGCGTAGGGATACGAAGTCTGGCGTACGGCTTCCACTGTTTTTGGGTATTTCGGTAATACGCAAACTGGTTTTGGGTATATAGGTTGAGTGAAACCCATCGTGGGTATTTCAGTAAAACCAAACCCAATATTGGGTAATCAGGTAATTTTCCCTTAATTTTATCCGTCAAAATGAAATGAAATTAAAATGATGAAAAAACATATAGACGGCATCCTGTGATTCGGAACGAATCTAATGATGCCTATACCGAAGGATCCGAAAGAAAATCTTTTATTTGACAAAATTATAAACTGACGATCCGCTATATTATATTTTATTCTATTTTTTTGGATTACAATATGTAATCCAAGCATAACACGGCAACATCAAATCAAAGGCGGCTCTCGTTTCGACATTGACATCACTCTAGTGACGTGGCTTCCACCAATTGGACTACCCAACATGGTCATTATTATCTTCTGACATTAGTTGTGGAAAAAAAAAAATTCTGACATTAAACTGCTACCACCTTTTCGAAAATGAGAAAGTAAAGGGGTGGAGTTCATATGTATTGAACTCAGTTTGGGTTGGAACAGGTTCCTTTAACTCATATCAAGATTCTTATTTACCTGTCATTATGGCTTGCAATAAATTAGAATAATGTATGCCCTACTTAGTCCCATTTTTGGACCATGACATGAGTACCATAGTGAGACGGCACCCATTTATGTATGCCGTATCGTTCCACCACGCAACCCACAACAACCACCAACCTCTACAAGAATTCTACCCTTCTCCAAAATGTTATAATTCAAGAGCAGCTTCTGTTGGTAGTCCCAAGGGGGTAAAATTTGGGTTTGACTGCAACCCAAAATACGGTCACCCAGGTCCAAATATACAATAAATTGATTTATTCCATATAAAATCCTCCCTTGCCAAGAACTACCTCCTTTTACTCTCCGTTAACCAAATAAAATCCAATCTCTAGCGCTCTCTTCCCTTCACCTCAACTTCCTCTTCTTAATCTCCGGTAACCATCACATCTTTTTACCAAAGACAAAATAAAAAGGTAACCATCGCCTCTCTCCTAAAACAATCGTTTCCAATGCATATAACATATTATGACAAAAGTACATCTGACAACTTTTTCCCCCTACAGCTTTCGTATGGCATTTACTATATGTACATTTCTACATGTATGTCAAACTATCAAAGGTCGTGATGTTTACCCTTCCAATCCAACGATCTTCATTTGCTAGCATTCAAAATCCAATTGTATCCCGTCAGCATTCGTTTCTTTTTCCCAAATTATTATTTGATTTCTCGGAATAAATCAATAGATTTTTTTTTTTGGAGGTGAAGAAATGGAAATCCTTGCATTGCATAAATTGAAACGAATTTCAAGAACAAGAAATAGGTTTGGTAATCCACTTTGAGAATAGATTCACTGTCCCTTTAATGGTTTTGAAATTTTACTTGTCTTCTTCCTCTCCACAATATGAGAATGGTAAAAATCGAAAAATGGCCGGTATGAGTTTTAAATGTATAGATTTCAAATAAACGGGACTAAAAAAATGGGAGTATACTCATAAATTAAGAAATTATTATATGAATATCTGCATCTAGTGTTCAAAACAACTACAATATCTAACATTAATGCCTCATTATAAGTTTTAAGACATATCATTGAATATCATCTTTGCAAAGTCCCATCCATTGAAGAGGTTCATGATGCCTTATTTTCTATAAGCCCCCTAATGGCCCCAGGTCCAGATGGTTTTCCGCCAGCTTTTTTCCAAAAGTATTGGGATATTGTAAAGGATGATCTTTTCTCTCTTATTCTAATTTTTTTTTTCGAACAGGTTATCTTCCAGCCTCCCTCAATGCAACTCTAATTTGCATGATTCCAAAGGTGCAAAAGCCAGAGTACTCTCATCAATTTAGACCAATAGCTCTTTGTGCAGCGATAGTGGAGATCATCACAAAGATTTTGTATAATCAATTAAAGTCAGTGTTGGATAATTTTATTGCTCCTGCATAGTCTGCTTTCATTCCTAACAGGTCCATTTCAGATAATATATTTATTGCCCATGAGATGTTTAACTACATCGGCAAAAGGAAGAAGGGGCGTAAGAAGCTGGTTGCAATGAAGCTTGACATGAAGAAGGCCTACGATCGGGTAGAATGGAATTTCATTGTAAAGCTATTGCTTCATTTGGGTTTCTCTGATCAATGGGTCCGTTTAGTGATGACCAGCATCCGTTCAGTTAACCATAAGCTTTTAATCAATGGAGCAGCTCGAGGTTTGGTTGAGCCATCAAGGGGAATTAGGCAAGGAGATCCGCTCTCTCCTGCCCTTTTTATTATTTGCTCTCAGGCTCTTAGTAGTGTTTTGGCACAAGCTGAGTCGAAGGGTTCTATTAAGGGAGTTCAGGTTCGAAATCGCACTCAATCGGTAACCCATTTATTATTTGCTAATGATTTATTATTATTTTCAGAAGTTCATTTATTGAAAATGTTTGCTTTTAAGAATGCCCTTGATATCTACTTTCGAGCATCAGGTCAAGCTATAAATCTTGTAAAATCCACAATGACATTTAGTCCAAATACACCTACCAAGCTGAAGAGATGGTTTTCCCGTATTATGAAAATTGCTTATGGGGTTGGTCCGAAAAAATATCTGGGATTACCTACTCAGTTTGGAGTCTCAAAAGCTGACCTATTTTGTGACATTTCATAGAGAATTACAAAGAAGTTGGAAGGATGGAAGACAAACCTTTTATCTCATGCGGATAAGGAGGTGATGCTCAAATCGGTTGTCTTTTCAATGTCAAACTATGCTTGTTCTCACTTTAAGCTAGCTGCTTCGCATCATCAACATCTTTGTAGAACAACATCAAATTTTTATTGGGGGTAAGCTAATGGAAAGCCAAAGGTCCACTGGATATCGTGGAAGCATTTATGTAGTTCAAAGGAGAAAGGAGGTCTGGGGTTTAGAGACCCTTCTCTTCACAACAGGGCCCTTTTGTCAAAGGTGGCATGGCGCTTATGGACTAAACCAGATGCTCTTTGGGCCAAGTTTCTTAATTCTATTTATTTTCCAAATGGTGATTTCCTCTCTGCTACCATTGAAAATAACCCGAGTTGGGTGTGGAGACGTATTCTAGATGGGCGTGAGGTGTTGAAAATGGGTTTAATCTTGCATATCGGTCAAGGAGATAAAATTGATATTTGGCAACATCCATGGGTTCCCTCTCTTCCAGGTTACCGAGTTCACACTCTCCAACCTCTAAATTGTGAGTTTCAAAAAGTCTCTCAGCTTATTGATCATGACAATCGGGTTTGGAAACGAGATCTCCTTGTATCTCTTTTCAACCCAAATGAAATAACTGAGATTTTGAAAATCCAGCTTCCTTTGTTTTCGCGAGAAGATTTTCAAAGTTGGGGTGCTTCTCGAAATGGGATTTTTTCGGTAAAATCAGCTTGCCACCTATTGTCCAATCTAAAAGTTGATAAAGATGTGCTTAAAGCATCATCTTCCTCTCCTAAACCTTGGCAGCAAGTTCCGGAACTGGTTTGGAAGCAAATTTAGAGATGCAACTCTCTCCCAAAAATAAAATCTTTTCTTTGGAGAGCTTGTACTGAGGGCCTTGCTTCTTCGAAAAATCTCTAGCGAAGAGATATCTCAATTGATCCCCATTGTGCGCGATGTGGCAATATCCAAGAATTTACTTCCCATATTCCATTGACTTGCTTTTTGAGCGGTCAGTGTGGCTTGGTAGTAGTTTGTCTCACAAAGCTCCAAAAGATGATGAGGTTTTCCTTAATGACTGGATTGATGGCTGGAAAGTGTTTTCCACAAGAGGTAAGGATGCTAGCGAAGAGATGATATCCCTATGTTCATTTATCTGTTGGCAACTATGGTTAACTCTAAATGACTTTCTATTTGGAAAGTGAGTATGGTCACCTTTGGATGTCATTTGGTCAGCAGAAAAACATTTTAGGGAGTTTTATCAATTCAACTCCCCTCCTCATCAATCAGTTCCTATAGTTAGAGCCTCGGCAACTGTCTGCAAATTTCTATAAAATAAATTGTGATGCGAGTCTCCCCCATCGGTCGATGCAAGGAGGTATAGGTTTCATCTGTCGTGACTATCAAGGTCGTCCTCAGTTTGCCATCTCTAATCTTGTTCAATTTCAAGAGGCTTTAGTGGGTGAAGCTTTGACAATCCGCTCAGCTCTTTTGAAAGTTATTTCTAAAGATATTTCTCATATTATGTTGGAGAGTGACAACAAAGACGTGGTGACTTTCCTGCAGCATGGAATCTCATCAGCCCCTTTGACTATCAAATCCATTTTAGAGGACATTTTGCATTTGGAATCCTCTTTTAAATATTGTATTTTTTCTTTCATTCCTAGGGAGCTAAACAATTTAGCTAACTCTCTAGCAAGGAGGGCTTTGTCTATGACAGGCATGACAGTTTGGCCCATTTCCGATCTTTGGATCCAAAATCAATGTTTGGCATCCTTGCATCTTTCTCGTTCTTCTGAATAAATCTATTTTTACTAAAAAAAAAAAAAAAAAATTGAATATCATCCAACACCAATTCTAAATCCATACATCACACATGCACAAAGTCTTATTGAGCCATGTGACTAGGTTATGATGTTGTTCATTGTTGTCAACATAGTTAACACACTCTCGAAGTAATATATGTTCAATTAGAGTTAGGAGTCATCACTTAAATTAAGAAATATTTTTCAGCAAATACGTTAGTTTATAACTCAATTTTGGGGTCCATGAATTGAATTTGAGTAAGTAATATCATGAGAAATATAGTCCATTGCGTTAGCTTCAAATTGGTGAAAGAATCAAGTCGATCAGAGATCGGGAGAGAGATATATGGTCAATAAAGTAGTTATTATGTTCAAAAATCAAGTCTTAAAAAACGCCACAAAAACATAAATGTTTTAAAAGTGTTTATAACGAGAATGCTTGAAGTTTGATGTTTTTTAAGTATCTTTGGGAAACATACGGTAAAACGTGTTTTAAACATTAAAAAACAGACACATTTTATCAACCACGTTAAATCATTTCAATCTAGTTCTCATGTTGGTAGGAGTGTCAAAACCTAGTCTGAACCAGTCAAATTGAATCAAATCGAATTAATCAAAACTGATATAAACTTACCACATTTCCAGTTGGGGTTCTTTGATATCAAAATCAGATCGGGTTGCACTGAAATTGATAAGATATTGACTCTAAATTGAATCGAAATCAATAAGAAACTGATACCGGTAAAAAATTCATTAAAAAAAAAAAAAAAACTCATTTTTTTTAGTACTTCTGAATATAATTACATGATAAATCAAAATCAGTGCACTCTTATTAGATCATATTTTGTGCCGTTGTCCCTCTACTTCACAGAATTGAATTGAAGGTAAGCCCCAAGCTCCCATTCCAACCTAAATCTAAGGTGACCCAGTTTTTTCATGGATCGTTTGATTGCTGAACGACTAAAACAGAGTGGACAAAAGAGTGAAATGGTAGAAAAAGTAAGAACCCATACATGGACCTCTCCAAAAAGCATTGCGCAAGGAATCAAACAAAGAAAAAAAATTGCTGCTATGAGTAGATCATATTAAAAAGAAGGCGAGAAATAAAGAATAAACAATGGTGGGTTCCATGTCTAGTGAGGAAGGTTTGAAAAGGATGGTGAACACAGAAGAAAAAGGAAAAGCTGCTGAGGCTTGAAACAAATATCAAATTTGGATTTTGGGTGAGGAAAAAACATGGCTGCAAGCATCTTTTCCATTGCACAGAAATTAGTTTTGATGATATCAAATGAATCTGATTTCCTCTCCGACGTTCCGGATCAAGCCCAATCGCTACGCGAGGAGATCAGTTTGATGACTTCCGCTTTGCAAGATGCCAGTGAGAAACATCGAACAAGAAATGAGGTGAAAGAATGGCTGAACCAGGTTAGAGATGTTGTCATGGAGGCAGAGGATGTGGCAGAGGATTATTTGGAGGAGCTCATTCAAAGAAGCCTGATTCAAGCACCAGTACGACTTTATGACGACCGTGTCACATATTTCAGAAGCTAAGCAAGAGAGATTTCTTGAAGTTCTTGGGAGTGCTGATCATAGTTTGATTTCCACAAATAAATCCCGTCGGCTTTCGCTCATTGAACACACTGGAGGAATGCGTGGTAGTCCAGCTGCTGCTCTAAACCAAGGTACTACACCAAATAATCTCCGTTCCTTATTTTGCTTACCTGAAGATTATGAGGGGAACATGGAGATGATCAAGAAGTCTTCTTATGGTGCCATGAAACTGCTTAGAGTCTTAGATCTACAGCGTGTAAAATCTATACCTAATAGCTTGCTCAAGCAGATTGGAAAACTCATCCTCCTTACATACTTGAACTTACGTGGCACCAACATCAAAGAGCTTCCATCTTCAATAGGAGACTTGCGAAATCTACAAACTCTCAATTTACAATATACTCCTCTCAGACAGTTGCCTCAGACAATAATGAAACTGAAACAGCTTAGAAATCTTGTTTTCTTTTCTACATCTGACGATGGAACCCAGAGCTTCGATTACCCTCTCGATCACATGATGGACTTGCAGATACTAATGCTAAATGAAGGCAAATGGATTGACGGTAGCCTCGAAAAGTTGACTAATCTGAGAGCTTTAAGTATAAATTCATCTGGAAGTATGTCTCCATACAAAGAGGCATTGTTAAATGCCCTCCCCAGATTGAACCACCTTCGATGCCTTCAACTGGTAGATTGGACACGGATCGGAGGCAATGAGGCAGTAGTCCTTCCTGTTTCATTTTCTGGCCACTTGGAGCTCTATCATATGGATTTGGTCGGAATATCTGGAATCCTAGATTTTCACCCAAATCTCACCACCTTATCATTTAATTCACCTGGTGGACAAGGGATAGACGAACTGATGGTGAACCTAAAGAAGTTACCCAAACTAAGGTGCCTCGACTTGACTAGTGTTGGTGATCTTGGATCCAACGTCATTTTCTCTGCTGATGGGTTTCGTCAACTTGAGGAATTGGTACTAACGAAATGGGAGGAGTTCACAGTGGAGGAAGGAGCATTACCAAACCTAAGGGTTTTAAATATTGTAGCCGGTAAGTTAAAAATGCTTCCATATGGGTTGAAACAAGTGGTCACTCTTCAGGAACTTACCTTGGGATTAATGTCAGATGAGCTTCAAGACAGGGTTCGAAAAGATGCAGGAGAAGATTGGGATATTATTAAACACATACCCTCCATTAAGATTGATGAATCTAAAGGTCGTTTCATCCTTCCCAACGCTTGTCAATATGAAATTGATTCTTGGTGTTGACCCATAGATTCTTATGATTCATTTCTTTTGTATTTACTACTGTCCAAGGACTGGGTGATAAAGTTTTATTCTGAATATAATATCCTTAGTTTTTCTATGCAATAATAAAACTTTGGTTTTACCATTTACCATCAATTATTACTGCAATGATACCACACTTTCAAGTCCCAAATCAAGGCTCTTCACTCACTGTTGTTATGTTTATCAGATGAGAATCTTTAATTCTTGACCATTGAAGCAATGGCATTTTTGGGTCGTACGTATGTTGTCTTTAATATAATGTCTATTTAAATTTTTATTTGATTTCTTTGGGGGCTGAAGAAATCGAAATCCTTGCATTGCATAAATTGAGACTGATTTCAAGAACAAGAAATATGTTAAGTAGTCCACTTTGAGAATAGATTCACTCTCCCTTTAATGGTTTTCACAATTTTATTGTCTTCTTCCTCTCCACAAGAGCGTAAGGCCCCTTAACTTAAGGGGCCTAGCCTTCCTTAGTATGCATATGAGAAGGAGAGTTGATTTCTTTGGGTACTTGACTTCCTTGGCAACTTTACTACGTTATTCTTGGTAGTTTCCTACCTTGACTATTGGGGTTATTTCCACTCTGGCATTTGTTGCTTCCATTTGTTCCCTAGATGATGTTCCTTCTCTTATTCCTACTCAAGTCCAACTACTGATTCAATTGTTCCTCTCGTTTATTCTTGGGCTCCTCTGATTCATAAGTTCATTCAGTTCCTCAACAAAATCAGTTCATTTAGTTCCTTGCATTCATCATTTCACATTCATGTTGTGTCTATCCTAATGGTCTATACCCAGATCTTGTTTGCCAAATTGGCTATGCATACTGTCTAACTTTGTGGGTCTGTACCCCGGTCTAGTTCATTGCCTCCATATTCACATTATGCATGGTGTCTACTTAGAAAACCCTTTCCAACAATACCTGATTCGAAAACTTATGGTTTAAAGGAGATGAATTTTCAAATATTCCAGGATTTACAAAAATAAAAATTAAAAAATCAGTAAAACCCCATCAAGACCTGGCTGAACCAGGCACCAACCCAAGACCCATCTATGAATTGAAGGAAGCCTGAAGGTGAAACAAAGCCGGGTTGGACCGATCCTAATTAACCCTGATTGGGCTGAGTTGGGCCTAATTGCCAACTTGGACTACGGCTAACTCCAACCCTAACTGGAATTGAAGCATCAAACCAGAATCATGAACTTAGAGGGCAAGGGAAGAATCAGTTTATAAAAACAAATAAACACCCAAGGTATGGACAGGTATTGATAGACATCTCATATATCATGACACAAATTGAAGCCCAGATACTGATTTATTAACGTAAATAACAAGACATTATGAAAGTCCATAATAACAAAAACATACGAGTGGATCAGGTTCGATTTTCTTTCAACTGAGGAAGATTAGTGTTTGAGCATCTTTTTATAAAAATCAGAGGTAAAATAGACAGATACCCACCAATCCGATCTAAATCAGTATCAGCAGAGACTGATACCGATACTGATACTGTTCCCTAAATCCTTGATATGGAGCCTCCAAACACATATTTAGGAGCCGCACCAAGCTCTCTCCCATATCCCCATGTGATTGATGTGCAAAAAATGCAAATTTTAACTCCATAATTTAGGATTTTCCAAAATTAAGAGCATAAACTAGACCCTTGATACCTGACCTACCCCCATTCTATGGTCAGCATTAGAGGTGAAACAAGGCCGGATTGGGCCGACCCTGATTAACTCTCATTGGGCTGAGTTGGACCTAATTGCCAACTTAAACTACGACGGACTCCAACCCAAACATTAATTGAAGTATCAAACCAGAATCATGCATTTAGAGGGCAAGGGAAGAATTAGATGATAAAAAAACATATACACCCATGGTATGGACTTTTTTTTGCTAAGAATCAGCAAGTATATTTCATTATAAAGGAGAAATAAAGTAGTTTACAGGGAAATGCTGAACCATTGAACCTCCAAATCACCTTCGGCATTGCCATCAGCAGAAAGGAAGAACAATCAAAAAATATAAAATTTTCCTACTGAATCTGGATTAGAGCAAAATCCACCTTCGGCATGGCCATCAGCAGACAGAAGCTCCAAGCACAGAAGCATAAAGAAGAAACATTATGAGAACCTATATCTCGGTCTCATCTGAGCATCCCATGATAGATCTTCCAATATAAAATTTGGGGGAGCGTCCCATGATGTTGAAACTTGGGCAGCGGTAGCTTGTTTAGCCAATCGATCTGGAACTGTGTTGATTTCCCTGAAGCAGTGAGATATTGATCATGTTGAGCTATCCAAGAAAGCCCTGTATGATCTCCATTGCTGTTGGAAATTCCATGGAATGTTGTTTTTCTGAATGCAAAATGCAACCTCCTGAGAGTCACATTCAATCCACAGATTTTTCCAGTCCTTGTCCCTTACTTGATAGAGACCTATGAAGACCGCTTCAAATTCAGCAATGAAGTTTTTTGAGACTCCAAGACCACAGAAAAACTCATTATGTGATGGCCTTTACTATCCCAGAAAACACCCCCTGCACCAGATCAACTAGGTTTCCCTAATGAATATCCATCTATATTAAGCTTAATACACTTTTGGGTGGGGGGCTTCCAAATAATTTCTCGAATCTCATTCGACTTCTAGGGGATTATCTAAAGATGCAAGGTTCTGAACAGCACCAAATCTGAGACTAACTTCATTGAGATAACTCTCATGGAAGAAAAATCTGTCAGATCACATTGAATTTTTTGGATTAGCATCTGAGCAGTAGAAAAACCATTATCATGCCTTCTTATATTTCTTTCCTTACAGAGATGATACGGAATAATGATTAACAGAGCTTCCCAATCAAGATGCAGGTGCACCACATTTGATTTTCTCCTCCACCATGAAAAAAGCTCTTCAATGGAAGAAAACCCTTCCCAATGAGTCTGGAAATAGAAGAGAATTTCCTTCCACACTTTAAGAGCAAAACTGCATTCAAGCAACATATGATCTAGAGGTTCCATATTCATATTGCATAAATTGCACCTAGAGGCCAATGAGACTCCATGCTTTGTGACTTGATCATTAGTTGAGAGACGTTTGTGATACATATGCCATCCAAACAGTGAGAAACGAGGATGCATACCTTTTCACCAAACAATGGAGGTCCAACCGTGGCTTTGGCTCTTGACTCTTAAACCTTCCCAAGCTGAATTGACTGGGAACTTCCCTGACGCAGTTAAGATCCATAATCTTTTGTCTGACGCAGGCATTGAGGGAAGGTCAATATTTTTTATTTGCCTGCATACTTCTCTAAGGGAGCAACTTGCGACATCTGGTAATGCCCATCGACCATTCTCAATGAAATCTGAAATAGTAGCCGAAAGATCTAGATCAGATAAGGAGGTTGTATTCAACATGTCTATGATTTTGCCATTGTTCAACCAATGATCATGCCAAAAATCAATAGATGTGCCGTCTCCTATAATCCACCGCTCTGAATCATCAATAAAACCCCACACCTTAAGAAGACCAAGAAGGATTGAAGAAGAGATTATCATTTGTAGGCTTCCATCGCTTGCAACTAAACGCCCTCTCAGAAATTTTCCATATAAAGACTGATCCGATTTTATAAACCATCCCAGCTTGCCCAATAAAGCCAAATTTATATCCCATAGTTTTCTAATGCCGAGTCCACCTTCCTTTTTAGGTTTGCAAACGGAATCCCTTTTTACTATTATTGCTTTAGTGGAGGATACATCCCCTGACCATATGAAATTTTTGATCTAGGATTCCATAGAAGCAACCATAGATGATGGCCAAAGGTATATAGAAAATTATGAATTGGTATACTACACATCACTGTCTGAATCAATTCAACCCTACCAGCCATGGACAGGAGGCGACCCTTCCAGCCCGCTAGCCTCTCTTTAAACTTATCTATCATCGGTATTATTGCTTTCCCACCGACCCTTCCTTAAAAAATTTGGACACCTAAATACAGAGTTGGGAATGTGTTCCATGGTATGGACCGGTATTGATAGACATCTCATATATCATGATACGAATTGAAGCCCATATATTGATTTATTAACATAAATATCAAGAAATTATCAGATGAGGAAGATTAGGGTTTAAGCATCTTCCCTAGAATGACTTGCCCAACTAAAGAAGAAATCGACAAAAGCATTTGATTTTAACAAAGGAAGATGGAAGGATTAAATCCAGAAATATTTGACTACCATGTTGTCAAAGAAGATATAATTCACAGAGGGCTTTATTACAATTTAGGTTACTTTTACTAGATTAGACTTAATCTTAGCAACAATCTCATAAGTGTCAGAACAAACACCAATAAAATACGACTAAAAAATAAACAAGAATTCGTTTAAGATGGAGAGATTAAATGAGGTTCATACACCAATGTGGTGTGCTATGTCCTCGGGTGAAGAAGAAGGTGATTCACTATATTTGAAGAAGATTACAACGGAGATCTCTCCAGAAAACTCGAACTCCCGGCAAAAACACTCACTCAGAAAACCCTAAAATGAAAAACCCTCAAATCTACAATATTGGCTCAACAAGACGATAGTACATATATATATACTCCTCCAAGTTGGGTCACAATTAGTCGGGTCATGCCGTACCGCAAGTACTATCCCATATCTTAGAAAGAAGAAAAAAAAAATCCCATTGAAATCGCCACCAAGTTATGTAGAAGAGGGTTAAAGTCAAGATTTCAAGACAAAAATAACAATAAGGAAGTAAGTGCATTGAAGGATATATACTTCAATTATCTGAGTCGCATTATCACACAAGGATTATTTTATAGATTAAATCATTAAAAAAATGAAAAGAAAAAAAAAACCAATATTGTGAGGAAGGGGAACTTTATTATTAAATACATAATAAATCAGGGTTGGAATCGGATTAGATTAACTGTCTTAGCCTAGTTAAACAAGATTTAGTCAAAGATAGGTTTGGGCCGTTTACACCCCTAGTCAGTAGTAAGGATGTGAATTTGTAACCGAAACCGTTTATCGAAATCGAACCAATCTGTTTACACCGAAATCACAAAACCGTTTAGTAAATGGTGCGGTCATAGTTTCAAGTTTCAGGCCGATTAGCTAAACGGGTTAGGTCAGTTTTAACCGCGGAACCTGTTGATTTCAAACCGAATTGAAACCGTTTAAACCATTTAAACCGATCCGATTAATCCGTATAACAATTAACAATTAAATTAAGTGCCCATCTTACTTTGGTAAAATTTATTGCAATTCTATTCAAGTTTAGGCTTTAGATCATGAACTTGTAATCCATATATGTCACACCCCGTTCACACTGAACCGGGCCAGTGACCGAGTTAACATCGGTTAACCCAAACTTGCCAGGATCATCAGATACTGTATTCCACCACAGCATACACACAACTAATATAAACTCATCAGATCAGCGGAAGACTAAGTTTTACCTGTGAATAATCCCATAATACTTGATACCCGGATAGTGATACAATAATTATATACATTTGGGCCCGAAGGCATGATATTTACACAATAAAAATAAAGTTCAAATATCAAGTACATAAGGGAATCCACCAAAACAATCAGAGTACACAGCTCGGCTCGGTATCAAGGCTAGAGCTCAGCTCGGCATCAAGGGTTAAGCCCAGCTCGGCATCACATAAAAGAGCTCAGCTCGGCCTCAGAAGTGGAGCTCGGCACGGCCTCCAAGGCGAAGCTCAGCTCGGCCTCAGAACTGCTGTCCCGCAGCGCAACTCTCGCACGAGCAGTCAATGCCGTGCTCTAACTCCTCAGGGGTTCACCAGTCCTCTTCAGGAACTCGACTATGGGACCCACCCCATGCTCCTCAGATGTATGACCTGCATAATCATCTAAAAAGGGGTGTACACGTGGGATGAGCTCACTAGCTCAGTAAGTAGAAAGATGGACCACACAACAGTCCACACATCAAAACACAATCATATGCACTACATGCCATGCTATACATTTTAAATCACATCCACCTAAGCAACATTACTAAGTCCTTGGTTTTAGTGCTACTACAACCATAGTGCG
>NW_024868941.1:14994-25190 GCF_013358625.1 Macadamia integrifolia
TTTATAAACCATCCCAGCTTGGCCAATAAAGCCAAATTTATATCCCAAAGTTTTCTAATGCCGAGTCCACCTTCCTTTTTAGGTTTGCAAACGGAATCCCATTTTACTGTTATTGCTTTAGTGGAGGATACATCCCCTAACCATATGAAAATTTTGATCCAGGATTCCATAGAAGCAACCATAGATGATGGCCAAAGGTATATAGAAAATTATGAATTGGAATACTACACATCACTGTCTGAATACATTCAACCCTACCAGCCATGGACAGGAGGCGGCCCTTCCAGCCTGCTAGCCTCTCTTTAAACTTATCTATCATCGGCATTATTGCTTTCCCACCGACCCTTCCTTAAAAAATTTGGACACCTAAATACAGAGCTGGGAATGTGTTCCATGGTATGGACAGGTATTGATAGACATCTCATATATCATAATACGAATTGAAGCCCATATATTGATTTATTAACATAAATATCAAGACCTTATCAGCTGAGGAAGATTAGGGTTTAAGCATCTTCCCTAGAATGACTTGCCCAACTAAAGAAGAAATCAACAAAAGCATTTGATTTTAACAAAGGAAGATGGAAGGATTAAATCCGGAAATATTTGACTACCATGTTTTCAAAGAAGATATAATTCACAGAGGGCTTTATTACAATTTAGGTTACTTTTCCTAGATTAGACTTAATTTTAGCAACAATATCATAAGTGTTAGAACAAACACCAATAAAATACGACTAAAAAATAAACATGAATTCGTTTAAGACGGAGAGATTAAATGAGGTTCACACACCAATGTGGTGTGCTATGTCCTCGGGTGAAGAAGAAGGTGATTCACTATATTTGAAGAAGTTTACAACGGAGATTTTTCCAGAAAACTCGAACTCCCGGCAAAAACACTCACTCAGGAAACCCTAAAATGAAAAACCTCAAATCTACAATATTGGCTCAACAAGACGATAGTACATACATATATACTCCTCCAAGTTGGGTTGCGATTAGTCGGGTCATGCCGTACCGCAAGTACTATCCCATATCTTAGAAAGAAGAAAAAAAAAATCCCATTGAAATCGCCACCAAATTATGTAGAAGAGGGTTAAAGTCAAGATTTCAAGACAAAAATAACAATAAGGAAGTAAGTGCATTGAAGGATATATACTTCAATTATCTGAGTCGCATTATCACACAAGGATTATTTTATAGATTAAATCATTAAAAAAATGAAAAAAAAAAAAAAAAAAACCAATATTGTGAGGAAGGGGAACTTTATTATTAAATACATAATAAATCAGGGTTGGAATCGGATTGGATTGACTGTCTTAGCCTAGTTAAACAGGATTTAGTCAAAGATAGGTTTGGGCCGTTTACACCCCTAGTCAGGAGTAAGGATGTGAATTTGTAACCGAAACCGTTTATTGAAACCGATCCAATCCGTTTACACTGAAACCGCAAAACCGTTTAGTAAATGGTGCGGTTATGGTTTCAAGTTTCAGGCCGATTAGCTAAATGGGTTAGGTCAGTTTTAACCGCAGAACCCGTTGGTTGCAAACCAAATTGAAACCGTTTAAACCATTTAAACCAATCCGATTAATCCGTATAACAATTAAATGAAGAAGGGGCAGTAATCCGTATAACAATTAACAATTAAATTAAGTGCCCATCCTACTTTGGTATGATTTATTGCAATTCAGTTCAAGTTTAGACTTTAGATCATGAACTTGTAATCCATATATGTTACTATGTTATTATGTTATCATAAATGGGGTGTTTTGGCTGAATCACCTGTCATTTTAATATTTTATGTTGTAGAAGGCTGGATTTGGATATTATATGATATTAGTTCTAAATGTTTGAGAATGGTCATGCAAAGAAATAGCACTAGATTATCAAATTAAGACATACCATCGTTAATATAGAATCTCATATTTGTGGTTGCCAATTATTTTTTGATAAACTTATGATCTTCAGTTTAGAGATGGTTGCAAGTTATAACAAACTGATTGTGAATCATTTTACAAACCGTATGGAATAAACCGAAACCGAAACCGAAACCATTTAAAACCGTAAAACCGACACCGTTTAGAAATCGTAGAAATCGAAACCATTTACTAAACGGTCATGGTTTCAGAAAGTGGAACCGTTTAGTAAATGGTGCAGTTATGGTTTTAGTCAAATAACTGTGAACCGAATCGATCTGCGCACTGTTTAAATCAAAATCGAACCGATTAACACCCTTAGTCAATAGCGTCCCTTAAACCACCCCACCACCCTCCCAAAAAAAAAAAAAAAAATTCCCTATATATACACTTGAGCACTTTTCTTCGAGCACCTTGCTCGTGATGATCTCTACCTGAGTTCTAGTCTTGTGGACGTCCCCTCAACTTAAGAGATAAGATCGGTGGCAATACCAAGGTTTCATAAACTACCTTTCCCCTTTGAATTCCCACATTTCATGTTGAAGGTATGATGTCGGTGTCCTCAATAGGCCTCCAAAATCATACTGTACTATTTTTAATTACATTTCCTATCAGAATGAGATTCTGGATTTTGGTATGAACACTTTATTTTAACTCTTGATTTTCAGTCATTTTAACATAATTTTATTCTTCTATTTTCTCATTATTTTATGTACTCCATTACAATATATCTTAATTTCCAGATTAGAGTTTACAAACAAGAGACCTGGTTGAAAAAGGCAACCCATCGCTTGCTCTCCACCAATCCCATCAGTAGAAGCCGGGCTCCGCAGAGACTGGGTGGAGGAGTTGTGCAGAGAGGGATGGGACTGGGAATTTCTGGAAGTGAAGGTGGGTGTGACTGTGTGAGGTAGGGATGTTTTGAATGATGAAATAAGGGGAAAAGAACATTGTAACCCATATTGAGGACGTCTTGAAAAGATACCCCTGCCCCTCTAGTGGGATGCTTTGCATGGATTTACGGTCCAGGTGCCAACGTAATGGCCACGTGACCAGACAATATAACAAAACAAAAAATGGAAGAAAGATGATGAAAAACGGTTAAGAATGATAAATTAGTCTTTTTACGAACACCAGGTTGTGTATGATAGCCAAGAGAAGAAAAGAAAATGACAAAAAAAAAATAATACAAAAATTGTTACATTTTCTTAGTTTAAGAAATTCTCATTGTATTTGATATGTCATGAAGAATATTCTTTTTTTGAATTTGCGAATACTGAAGTTTTACTTCTACCAAAAAAAAAATCTAGCCTAAAACACAAGAAAAAAAAAACTTTTCATTTTTTTTCTTTTCTTCTAGTGTTAGACAAACATACATAATTTTTTAATTTCTTACTATTTCTTTTCTTTTTTATTTTCTTCTTCTCTTTTTTAGATTTTTTTTTTCTTTTTAATTCTTTTCTTCTCTTCCCTTGGCTACGAAAGATTTCACTTTCTTCAGGAAATCAAAAACAAAAGTTGAGGCAGAAAGTATCAGTAAATAAAAGCTAAGTACAAGAGAGTGACAGTAAAAAAAACCAACAATATATTTCCATGTTGGCCTTCAGCTAGTTGACCCGGAAATGGCTTTTACGAAGGGAGTATAATTTAATTTCATAAACCTTTCCCACTAGTGACCATAAAGTCTAGCCACCATTTTGCTTCTCAATAGAAGGCTAGATACAAGATACTGTCAGGCCAGGCTGTGATGGGAAAATGAAAAAAAATTGAACTGAGCTCATAAAAAAGATGTACCCAATGCATGAGGCTCTTGCATGTGTGAGGTCTGGGAAGCGAGAATTATACAATCTTACCTCAAGAATATTGAGAGGCTGTTTTGACCACTTGAATAGAGTTCATAGTTTTAATTTAAAACCAGCCCAGACCAACTGTCCGAGAACTTGCCACCTAAATGGACTTGGTCAAACCCAGAATTGGTCACCAAAATAACCCTAGTGATCAATATCCCAACTCTAGTATGTCTTTGATTAGAACCAAACTGCCATAGTATTGATCTTAAAATCTAAAACCAGAAAATGGAGAAAGTAGGTTTAAAATTTGATTAGAAACCTGAAATATATGACTGTAAATATCAAAATTAATGTTTAATTACTGAGAAACTCAACAGATCAATCCCATCATATTGAATTGTAGTAACAATGGAATAAACAAAGGAACTCAAGAACATACAACCACTCCTTACTCCTACTGAGTTGGAGAAACAATAAACAAGATAATAAGAACTTGAGCTAACCTCAACCACTCCTCCGCAGTTGTTTCCCTCCGTCATCGCAGGATTATTCCTTGGTTTGCTCTTCAGGAGTGGAATCATACCCTGAGTTATTTAAATGATATTGAATTGAAGATATCTCACTACTTCAGGGAAGCCAATCCCATTGCAAATTTTTTGGCGAAGCAAGCTGGAAAATCTGGGATAACCTCTGAGAACGTCTCTTTGCCTCCTTGCATTAGACAAGAGTTAGTTCTTGACGAAGCAGGCTGTACTCGCTTCAGATTTTTGGGATAGTGGTGGTGAGCCTTTGCTGATGACAATGCCGAAGGTGGAGGCTCACTTCAGGCTTTTGTATCATATTTCTTTTTCCCACTTTTTTCCTTTCATATTTTTAATAAAATCTGATCTTCTAGCGAAAAAAAGAGCTAACCTAAACAATCCAAGTAACCATCTAGTTTTGGTAAGAATCAATATTGATTTGAACTGGTAAAAATAGCTTATCATCTCGGACCACAATCATGTTCCCCCTAGATGGCAAAATCTTATAAGCTGTCTTGTCCACCACGATCAAGCTCTTGCAAGCATTGAATTTAAACTTCAAGATCATGCCCTCCCCTGCTTTCAAGAACACCCTTTGGAACCCAATAACCTGTTTGATATGAGTTCCTTAATGCTTGCCGGAGGCTTTGAGTAGACGATGACAAAATCAGTTCCATCCACATTTCCCACATTGTGAACTTTAACATCAACCTCAAAGTCCAATTCTTTGCCACAAGTTATGTCATCCACCACAACTACAGGGCAAGGAGGCCTAGTAGTTCCATCCTCATAAATGACATCGTAGCAATGTTGGAGCTTTCCCAATTTCAGGTTAAGTGCATAAGCAGAAGATACCATTGAGTAATTGAACTGACTGTAGCTGAGACCATAACCAAAAGGATAAAGGGTTTCACCATTGAAGAACTTATAAGTCCTTCCAGGGTAGCCAAATTCAGGAACTAGCCTTAGGGACATGGAATTCAAAGCATCTTGTCTATGTAGTCATTAGTGTACAATGTAAGAGGCAACTTTCCACCTATATATCAAACATTTAACCATAAAAACAAAATCAAAGGAAGAGATACTTTCAAAATTTGAGTTTGAATAATTTCCAAACACAACATCAGCAATGGCATGGCCACCTTCCTCACCTGGTTAACCGGCCCAAAGAATGCCTTGGATTTAGGGTTTTCCTCAGCAAAAGAAATATCAATACAACATGATGACAAGAATGACAGGACCCTTAGCTGCATTGGCGACCTGATTGACTAAATCAATTTGATGACCAGGAACTTTGAGATCAGCTCTATCTTGTTCCTCTCTCTCAAACTTTAAATCCAAGCCAACAATAATGATGGTAGCATCTGCATTCTTTGCTACCTCCACAGCTGCAGGAAAGTCATCAGTCTTTGTGCAAGAGGTGTCATTTCCACATGAATTTACAAAAATCACATTTCCATACGCAGAGAACCCATCTATAGGAGTGGCTAGTGTGCTTGTATGGAATACCTAATGATATAGCCAAAATAACCTCTCGGTGGGGGGCAATGACACGTGTCACTGCTAGGACACGTGTCCCCCACCAGACGAAGGGCCCAAGGAACCACTCACACTCGAGCACGCTCAATCACCGAGGCACGCCCGCAGAATCACGCGGGATCACGTCGTCTGCATGAGGGGAATATTCCCCCAGAAGGTTGGACGTATTCTAGTAGGACTCTAAGAGGGAAGAAGGGGGAAAAAACCCTAAGGCCGAAGAGCTATATAAGAAGGCACGGAAGAAAGGGGAAGGTAAGCTCTAATACCCTCACCATTACTCCCTTATCGAACTGTGCGGCCGACCCTGACTTGAGCGTCGGAGGACTAACCCCGGACAAAGTTCCGGGCCTCCATCGTCTGTGTTTGTGTAGGTTGGACCAGCGGGGTTTTTTGGCAGCAACAGATTGGCGCCGTCTGTGGGAACGACGGTAATGGTGGGAAGAACCTACAACCGAAGAAGGACGAGAGCGACGTCCAACGTAGACATGGGGGAAGAACCTTCAGGGGAGCTTCCTCCCTCGGCGGAGACTGGACGAGAAAGGGGTCATGACGACCGGGAAGTGTCCGTCAGATACCAGCGGTCGGCTGGATATTCAGTACGGGAAGGCAGCGACCATCAGCCTCCCGCGGCCCAGGAGTACGTGACAAGGCAGCAGTTCGAAGACCTCCATAACAAATATAACCGGATGGCCGAGACTATGAGGGAGGTCTCCAAAGCTGTCTCCCATAAGACCGGCGGAGCACCCCCAGGGACCCACGTCCAGTTCGAGAGGGCTCGAGAAGAAGACCGAAGCAGTACGGGATCGACGAGGGCCGACCGCGATCCTCGAAACCGAGCAAGGGAGAGTCCCGCGCCCCGAAGTAGGACGCGACGCGCCGCCAGAGACCCGCATGGGGATCAGCACAAGGAGACAAACAGAGATCCGAGGACTCGGGATTAAAGAGGATGATCTTAGACCTGAAGGACGAGATCAGAAAGGTGGCAGAAAACCAAACAGGGAACCGCGAGCCCGACCTCACCAATGATACGGCCTTAGCTGACGAGGTCATGAGGGACCCGCTCCCGGTCGGTTTCCGCCTGCCCAAGTACGACACCTATGACGGGTCGGGGGACCCCGTCGATCACTTGGAAGGCTTTAAGGTCGCCATGCAATTCCATCGCGTCTCGGAAAATATTATGTGTCGGGCCCTTCCACTGACGTTCAGGGGAGCGGCGAGGCTGTGGTATAACCGACTACCGACGAAGTCGATCCACAGCTTCAGCGACCTGAGTTACTTCTTCGTGAAGGGGTTCTCTAGTAGCCAGCCCCTCCAGAAGACTACGTTAAACCTAACCAACGTCAAACAGCAAGAAGGGGAATCGCTGCGGAATTACATGAAGCGATTCCAACAAGAAAAGATCACGATCAGGGGCCTAGACCCGAAGGAGGAGTTCACGGCCCTGCTAGGTGGCGTCAAGGACAAGGAATTGAAGAGGTCCCTGGCGAAGCATACGCCTAGAGATCTGACCGAGTTGAGGGCGCGATGCGATAAGTATATCCAGATGGAGGAAACCCTCCAGGCAGATGAAGAAGTCGAAAGGAAGGCGGCGAACAAGAGGCCCTTAAGGGTTGATGATAAACCCATCGAAGAAGGAAAAAGACGAAAGTCCGAGCGCAGTCGGGCCCCCAGTCCACCGAGGAAGTTTGAGAGGTATGCACCCCTGAACCGAAGACAAACGGAGGTGTTAATGCAGATAAAAGATTCTCCAGATGCCAGGGCCATGAAGTGGCCAGGAAAGATGGGGCGACATCCCGAAAGACGCAATGCGGATAGATACTGCCACTTCCACAGAGACCGCGGCCATGACACCGAGGACTGTTGGCATCTCAAGGGGGAGATAGAAGGAATGATCAGAAGGGGATACTTGGGCAGATTTGTAGACCGGGAGAAAGAGCTGGCTCCAGAAGGCACTGGCCGGAGAGATAACCGTCGGAGAGATGGTGCAGGTCGGTATGAAAGAAGGGGGCTCCTGATATAGCCAAAATAACCTCTCGGTGGGGGGTAATGACACGTGTCACTGTTAGGACACGTGTCCCCCACCAGACGAAGGGCCCAAGGAACCACTCACACCCGAGCACGCTCAATCACCGAGGCACGCCCGCAGAATCACGCGGGGTCACGTCGCCTGCATGAGGGGAATATTCTCCCAGATGGTTGGACGTATTCTAGTAGGACTCTAAGAGGGAAGAAGGGGAAAAAAACCCTAAGGCCGAAGAGCTATATAAGAAGGCACGGAAGAAAGGGGAAGGTAAGTTCTGAGACCCTCGCCATTACCCACTTATTAAACTGTGCCGCCGACCCTGACTTGAGCGTCGGAGGACTAACCCCGGACAAAGTTCCGGGCCTCCTTCGTCTGTGTTTGTGTAGGTTGGACTAGCGGGGTTTTTGGCAGCAACAGATTGGCGCTCGCCCGCAGAGGAAATCAAGAACAGCGGAGAAACCAGACACCAGAGGGAGATGGACGCCGGCCTCGAGAGGAGAACAAGAGCCCAACAAGAGTTATAGCAACCATCTGTGGAGGCCCGGCCGCAGGAGAGAGTTCGGTCTCTGCCAGGAAGGCGAAGGCCTACGCGAGGAGCGTACATGTGGCAGAATGGTCGAACAAGAAGGCAAAGACGGGGACGGTCATCTCATTCTCAGACGATGATCTGGAAGGGGTACAGACCCCTCATGATGATGCCTTGGTCATCGCCATGACTATAGGAGATTGCAAAGTAAAAAGGATCTTAGTGGATAACGGCAGCTCAGCTGATATCCTGTTCCTCGAAGCTTTCCGGAAGATGGGCCTCGACGAAGGAAAGTTAAAAAAGGTCGAACACCCGCTGCAAGGATTCTCTGGCACCCCGGTGAAGGTGGAAGGGTCGATAGAGCTGCCGGTTCGGGCTGGCACCGGAGATCGCCAGGCGACGGTGATGATCAACTTCCTGGTAGTAAGCATTACATCAGCATACAATGCCATACTAGGAAGAGTCGGGTTGAATCTGTTAAAGGCCATCGTCTCCACCCCCCATCTCAAAATGAAGTTCCCAACTAAGAATGGCGTCGGGGAGTGTCGGGGTGATCAGGAGACGTCCCGAAGATGTTACGCCACTACCCTCTGGGGAAAAGAAAAGGTGGGTGAGACGCTCCCAATAGAGGATCTACGTGATGATGTCAGCTATCAACGGGGAGAGCCGGCCGAAGATTTGGTGCAAGTTGAAGCTGAAGAGGGAGACGACACCCGGCAATTCCAGATTGGGGCTACCATGCGAGGGCCGCAACAAGAAAGACTCGTCTCATTCCTGCGGAGCAACGCTGACGTATTCGCTTGGTCGGCATCGGATATGCCCGGGATCGACCGAGAAGTAATAGAACATCACCTGAACGTTAGCCCCGTGAAGAAGCCGATGCAGCAGAGGAAAAGGACGTTCGCCCCAGAAAGACAGAAGAAGATAAACGAGGAAGTGGAAAAGTTACTGAAGGCCCGGTTCATCCGAGAGATCCAGTACCCGGAGTGGGTATCTAACGTGGTGATGGTCCCGAAGGCAAACGGGAAGTGGAGGATCTGCATCGACTTCACCGACCTGAATAAGGCCTGCCCCAAGGATGCATACCCCCTGCCAAAGATAGACCTGCTCATCGACGCGACGGCGGGATACGAGACGCTGAGTTTCATGGATGCATACTCGGGATACAACCAAATCAAAATGGCCAAGGCTGATGTCCCGAAAACGTCCTTCATAACTGAGGGAGGGTTGTACTGCTATGAGGTCATGCCTTTCGGACTGAAGAACGCGGGGGCCACCTACCAGAGGTTGGTGAACAAAGTTTTTAAAGGGCTAATCGGCAAGACCATGGAAGTGTACGTGGATGACATGCTCGTGAAAATCCTGAAGGCAGAAAGGCACATCCAAGACTTGGAAGAGGCGTTCCAAGTGCTACGACGGTACGGCATGAAGCTGAATCCAGCAAAATGTGCCTTCGGAGTAGCCTCGGGGAAGTTCCTCGGCTTCATCGTTTCAGAGAGAGGAATCGAAGCCAACCCAGTCAAAATACAAGCCATTCGGGACATGAGGTCACCCCAGAACGTAAAGCAAGTCCAGGAGCTGACGGGTCGGGTAGCTGCCCTAGGAAGATTTATGTCCCGGTCTGCTGATAGATGCCTTCCTTTCTTCAAGGCGCTGAAAGGGGCTAAAAGGTTCGAGTGGACGGAGGAGTGCGAAAGATCTTTCGAGCAATTGAAGGAGTACTTGGCCGCACCCCCACTGCTGACAAAGCCGAACACCGGAGATGTCCTGCAGTTGTACCTTGCTGTATCGTCGGTTGCTGTAAGCGTCGTACTGACGAAAGAGGAAGGAAAGCAACAACGGCCAATATACTACGTCAGCCGAACCCTTTTAGATGCCGAG
>NW_024868941.1:25210-36692 GCF_013358625.1 Macadamia integrifolia
TTTAAATGATATTGAATTGAAGATATCTCACTACTTCAGGGAAGCCAATCCCATTGCAATTTTTTTGGTGAAGCAAGCTGGAAAATCTGGGATAACCTCTGAGAACGTCTCTTTGCCTCCTTGCATTAGACAAGAGTTAGTTCTTGACGAAGCAGGCTGTACTCGCTTCAGATTTTTGGGATAGTGGTGGTGAGCCTCTGCTGATGACAATGCCGAAGGTGGAGGCTCACTTCAGGCTTTTGTATCATATTTCTTTTTCCCCACTTTTTCCTTTCATATTTTTAATAAAATCTGATCTTCTAGCGAAAAAAAGAGCTAACCTAAACAATCCAAGTAACCATCTAGTTTTGGTAAGAATCAATATTGATTTGAACTGGTAAAAATAGCTTATCATCTCCAACCACAATCATGTTCCCCCTAGATGGCAAAATCTTATAAGTTGTCTTGTCCACCACGATCAAGCTCTTGCAAGCATTGAATTTAAACTTCAAGATCATGCCCTCCCCTGCTTTCAAGAACACCCTTTGGAACCCAATAACCTGTTTGATATGAGTTCCTTAATGCTTGCCGGAGGCTTTGAGTAGACGATGGCAAAATCAGTTCCATCCACATTTCCCACATTTTGGACTTTAACATCAACCTCAAAGTCCAATTCTTTGCCACAAGTTATGTCATCCACCACAACTACAGGGCAAGGAGGCAGTAGTTCCATCTTCATAAATGACATCGTAGCAATGTTGGAGCTTTCCCAATTTCAGGTTAAGTGCATAAGCAGAAGATACCATTGAGTAATTGAACTGAGTGTAGCTGAGACCATAACCAAAAGGATAAAGGGTTTCACCATTGAAGAACTTATAAGTCCTTCCAGGGTAGCCAAATTCAGGAACTAGCCTTAGGGACATGGAATTCAAAGCATCTTGTCTATGTAGTCATTAGTGTATAATGTAAGAGGCAACTTTCCACCTATATATCAAACATTTAACCATAAAAACAAAATCAAAAGAAGAGATACTTTCAAAATTTGAGTTTGAATAATTTCCAAACACAACATCAGCAATGGCATGGATGCCTTGGATTTAGGGTTTTCCTCAGCAAAAGAAATATCAATACAACAAGATGACAAGAATGACAGGACCCTTAGCTGCATTGGCGACCTGATTGACTAAATCAATTTGTTGACCAGGAAGTTTGAGATCAGCTCTATCTTGTTCCTCTCTCTCAAACTTTAAATCCAAGCCAACAATAATGATGGTAGCATCTGCATTCTTTGCTACCTCCACAGCTGCAGGAAAGTCATCAGTCTTTGTGCAAGAGGTGTCATTTCCACATGAATTTACAAAAATCACATTTCCATACGCAGAGAACCCATCTATAGGAGTGGCTAGTGTGCTTGTATGGAATACCTAATAAGATAAAATCAAATTCTAATCAAATTATGATCAGAATTTGATTTTTCAAACTATATATATATATATATAGAGAGAGAGAGAGAGAGAGAGAGAGAGAGAGAGAGAGAGAGAATCAGTCCACTTGCATACTTGCGTAGTTTGTAATCATGGTATCAGCGACATTGCCTTTAGGTCCTACCACTGCAATGTTCTTTAACTGTGGAAGAACTCAAAGGCTATGTTCCTAACTGGTGCAACTCTAAAATACTACAAAATCTAATTTGAGACCTAACCACTATTTCATGGTTTTTGAGCGTAGCTCCTTTAACTTTGAATGTGTATAAATTTATGCAAAACTTGATTTTTTTTTTTGTTTTAGGACAACTAATGAGGTAGTCATTTTTTACTTTTGCCCATCTAGCTCTTATGACCATAATCAATAAGAACCCTATGTATAATTTTAATCTGAGCAATGTAACCTATTAAATCTTTGTTAATTAATTTCTTTGTTTCTAGATATGAAAAAAAAAAAAAAAAGAAAGAGGAGGCAGAGTTTGCTTGTCCTTGCCTGGTACTGCAACTTTTCTCTCTGAATCTATAGAAAATTTGAAATCACAATACTTTTCATCTGGGCGTTTCTTGCACTAGGGTTCGTTTTTCCTAAAATTTTATTATTAACACACCTTAAAGGTTGTCAACTTAAAATTGAAAGTGAAACTGAATCTAAAATTGATATCAGCACTTTAAAACCGAACTAAAATAAATTAGTTCTAAAATTTAGAATATTTTCTCAATTCAACTCAGATTCAATTTTGCGATTCATCCAACCAAAATAAATCATAAATTTACAGTCACCTACTAAAGAATGTCATTATTAACAAAATACTCTCTACATTACTCACTATTAGAACCGAACCCTTATCATTAGTCACGGTTAGAGAATATTCCTTAAGGTATGATATTAGTAGAATAATTTTTTTTTAAATACCAAAATACCTTCATAAAAACCAATCTAACAAGTATGACCTTCACTTCATATCCCACTTTTACTCTTATCCATGTAAATCGTAGAACACAATTTTGACCCAAATCCGACAACGAGAGGCGATAACTCTATTGGTGAAGTATCCGTACGAGGGGGTTTAGGGGGTTTTGCAGAACGAGTTCGATGATCCAACATTCCAACCAAGTGTTTCATGAGGGGAGTTCAGAACTTCAGATGCATCTCCACATTTCAATTTTCAAATTTGAAGTTCAGATGCATACCATCCATCATCTTCCATATCCCTAATTTGAAAACTTTTACCCAAAAAAAAATTCTATTTTTGACAGTATTGATTAATGGTACAAGGGTTTCGAAGACAAATATCAGTTCTATCACCGTTTGCAATAAAGGGACAAAAAGAAAAAAATTCTAATTTTTGAAATTGAAAAAAAGCTCAGGTATCCCTAAATCAAGAACTATATAGGAAGTTTAGGGGACTTGATTTGCAGGTCAGATTTGAGTGTTTGGTTAAGGGTTTCCATGGTGGTTGTGCGGAGTGGGGAAGGTGCGAGGTGCAGAGGGCAGAGATTAAGAGGGTCGAAGGTGGTATCGGGTATGGAGGCAAGCGGAGGTGGGCTGATAATATTCCACCATTATTTTCTTGATTATTGTTTCAACTTCTTTCTAAAGTAATGCAAAAATGGCAGAGCATTTGATAGATCAACAAGAAGCATTAGTGATTCTATCAATCCAACCAACGACTCCAGCAATCAGCTCACCGGACCACCCTCATGCTCTTCGCCGGCGATGGTGGCGTCGCCTCTACACCCAAAGTCCGCCACAGCATCCGTAGCTAATGCAAGAATATTACCGCCATTAGTAACAAACCCACTACTGGTGCTACTAAGTGGACAATTCAAGGACTGCGAGATCGCTAATTGCTCCAATGGCGTCTACGGGCATGAGGCCGATGCTTCAATCAAGCTTCTGCCTGCAACCCCTGGAGATCTATAACATAGAACCAAAAAGAAACAGAGAAATAAAATCGAAAACCCTGGATCTAAATCTGAAAACCAAATACAAACCCCATCAACCAGAGATCGGGATTCGGATATACCATAAAGGTGAAGAAAGAGAGAAAATAGCTCTAGAACAACCTAGATCTAGAAAAGAAAAAAAGAAAGGGAAGCGCAAACCTATTGAGACGGGCCTAGATCAAGCAAAAACCCTCGGTCTAGATCGGAAATAGAAGGAAAGCTAGCTCCAACGCAAAGGAAACCAAAAACGAACGGATCCCAAAGAAACTCAAGAACCACTCGGGGAAGGGAAAAAAAAAACCAGAAAATTAACAAAAGAGAAAAATACGAAACCACAAATCAGAGAATGAAGCAACAGAGAAAGCCTGAGATCAGAAAACAGAAATCATACCACGAGACAAGAGAAAGAATAAAGAAAGGTTGGAGACCTTGGTTGAGGGTGAGACGTGAGAGACAGGAGACCTGGGACGAGGATAAACGTCCCAAGAAATTCCCACAGACCTCTCACAAGTCACAGCAGAGAGAGGGGTTGAGCCTTAGACCAGATGAAAATGAGGGAACCGAACCCAGAGAGGTTTTTTTTTTTTTTTTTTTTTTTTTTTTTAAGGTATCTCAGTTGTCATAAGCAACGATTATTCTAACAGGTCGTGCGCTCAACTCTTAATTAAAGTCGTCACTTTAGAACTCAGCACTCATTAAAAAATAATAATAATAATAATAATAAAGAAAAATTTACCAAGTCACCCCGTCGAGAATGCCACAATTATAAGATCACCTTCTCTGTTTTATTAAATTATACTTAAATTCTCTACCGTTAATCACTATTAAGGAATATACCTTATATATTGATCTCAGCTACTATATTTTATTTTCCACCCCCTGAACTTTGGCTCTTATTCAATGCCACCCCCTGGATTTTTTGAAACGTCAAAGCCACTCCTAAAAATTTAAATAATTTCAAATCATCCCTGCCATTAGCCGACTGTGTTAAGTGAATGAAAATCTGTTAGTTTTTTATAATATGTCCAAACAACCCCACCTATTGTCAGAGGACAATATTGCCCTCCCTTTCCTTTCTTCTTCTAAACACATTATCTCTCTCACTCCTCACTCTCTCATATTCATTCGAACAAGAAGAAGGAAGAAGACAGAAACCCCCTGAACCTGCAACTTGATCGTGCGATTCCTCTCTGGCGTGCGATTCTTAGGTAAAAAGTTGACCAGCGTGCGAATCCCCCATGGGAAAGGGGGAACTGGAAAAGCCCATAATGTTGTTACATCGGTGTCACTCATTACATTAAAAAAACACTTCCCTCGCAAGCTTTTCAAGACAGTCTCTAATATGAGATCTGACAAAGCACATGGAGATTTATGGAGTATTAAACAAAACCACAAATGCTTCTTGTCTGTTATAGAGATGATGAGAAGAACTATACAGTTTCAATTTTTAGGACTCCAAGTCTCAACTCCCAAGTTCCCATCTTGAGTTTTCTTTGAAGCAGAGGATTATTAATGATCTTCATCAATACCTGATACTGTTAAGAAATTTCATAGGTATCATTCATCTATGATGTCCTCACTGATTTTTTAGGGTGTAAGGGTGCTTCTGCTGCTTGCAGATTCAAATGTAATGGCTTCCTTTTGGGGGATTATATGGAAGTTTAGGGATTTATTGCTGAAACCCAGGAACCAAGGAAGATATATTCATACTTTTCTTTAGAGAAAGGTGGCGATGAAGAAGCCCAAAATACTATATACTTGACCATGAAATGTGAAGACCACGTTTCTAAGATCCTTTTACATCTGTTTGAGCCCTTTTACAGTTTCTCTTCTTTTCCCTTTCCTTTTCTTGAACAACAAAAATTTGAGGCCACAAGCGGGAGATTATTCCAAATAAATTTTGTAAAATCCATTTTTTTTGTCTCAATGTGATCTGTTAGCCTCTTATACGGATAGTCTGGATACCTTGGACGGACAAGTCGTCGGAGGGGAGAGGTTTGCATGTTGGAGGAGAATCACACGCCGATCAGTTTTCTACCTAAGAATCGCACGCCGGAGGGGAATCGTACGATCGAGTTGCAAGTTCAGGGGATTTCTGTCTTCATCCTTCTTCTTGTTCAAATGAGTATGAGTGAGTGAGGAGTGAGAGGATAATGGGTTTAGAAGAAGAAAGGAAAGGGAGGACAATATTGTTCTCTCACAATAGGTGGGGGTGTTTTGGGCATATTGTAAAAAAACTAACAGATTTTCATTCACTTAACACGGTCGGCTAATGGCAGGGACTGATTTGGAATTGTTTAAATTTTTAGGGGGTGGTTTTGACGTTTTGAAAAGTTCAGCGGGTGGCATTGAATAAATACCAAAGTTTAGGGGGTGACAATGCAATTTTCTCTTTATTTTAAATATCAAAATGCCAAAATGTGAAGTACCTAAAATACCCATGTAATCCCATCCTTAAATAGATTTGGATAACTGGCGGTCGTTCAGAGCACCGGAGATCATGGCTGCAGCGGCATCAGCGAGTTACTCGTTCAGAGCACTAGAGATCACCGCGGCAGCGACATTAACGATCAGCAAGAACTCGCGGCAACCAGCAATGACTCTCTGCCATTAGAGCCAAACGCAAAACGAAATCGTTCTTCCACTGTTGTGTCTGTGATACTTTTGTGATCGCTTTCAGCAGAAGAAGTGCGAGGGGATTCCGTTGCCTCTTGGGCGTTTGCATTTTAAGAATCAGAGACGAAGGTTCCCACCTAGCTTGTTCGGCATTTCCTGTTTCTCTCAGCTTCTTCGTCTCCTCTGCTCGCACCGTAGAGAGATAAAGAGAGACAGAATCGTCGCCTGCAGTGAGCAACTGCGAATTGTGGAAGTTTCAAATCGACCCCACTTCAACTAATCTTTGTTTCTCTTAACTACCGAGCTCAAATGTGAGATGCTCCAAGATACTATCTGAATTCCATATAAATCCACAACCAGTCCTGGCTATTAAAATTCGAGATTCTACAGCTTCTTCGCTGCCGATGCGAAGCTAGAGCATCACCCGAATCCATAACATGAGCTTGACCCTACACTCAACTTGCAGAACTCCAGCTCTGGCCAACCACTCAAGCACTAAACACTTCACGTGTTCCACTCCAACCCAAAGAGGAAAATAAGATCCAGAAATATCCATTTTTCCGAAAGCATCAACAACTCGCCATTAATGAGCTTCACAGAGAAGAATTACTCCTAACAAACTTCCCCCCATCCCTCAAAAAACGCGTGAAAATACTAAATTCGCACCAGAATCCGGCAAAAAAAGCCCATTCTCGTCAAAATTTTCAGTCCAATTCCTTCACTAATAAGTTACTAAAAAAGCAAATTACATTCTCTCTCTCCTTTTTTACTTTCTTAAACCAGTACAAGTTCCAACTTTCAATAACTCCACCAGATCTAACAGAAAACCCAACTATCTCCCCTCCAATTGATCATCTTAAATCAAATCTCAAAACCAGATTAAACTTCAAAAAGCTAAAAACAAACTCAGATCAGATCATCTAAACTGGGAATCAGAAAGTAAGGCGAGTATGGGCGTCAAGGAAGACGTGCACATGAAGTGGGGTCGATTAGTCACAAGACGCAACAACAATTACCACACAGTAGAATAGTGAATACCAAATCTTTGTTCTACTAAAAATGCTTCTAGTAAATGGGTTTGCCTTGGAAGCGATGAGCAAGCAAGACTAGTGAAAGAGATGCCGATGATGCTGGTGAGGAAGATTACAACCATCAATATGAGCTTGAGCTGCGTCGCTGCTCGACCGTCTCGGCACGACAGCTCTAGTGTAGCGTCGATGAGATAAGAAACCATGGGATGCCGAGAAAGTCTCTCTGGTTTGGAAACCATGAGAGAGAGAGAGAGAGGGGATTGGGTTACAATGAGTTTAAGTGAAAAGGGTAAAACGGTCATTTTACCTCTTGACTTAAGATGGTAGGGGGTCTGAGTATAATTTGGTGAGACAGAGGGAGATGGTCTTATAATTGTGGCATTCTCCAAAGGGTGGTGCGGTAAATTTCCCTAATAATAATAATTCAAATTTACATACGAAATCAGCCAGCACCACCATATATCATAACTGGCTACAGATGAAGGTGTCAATTGGTCTGATTTGGATCACTGAATTTAGTTTTCAGAGAGTTTTTTGTTCCTTTTTATGAAGAAATATAACTCAGTTGGCATAAAACCAAAAAGTTGTTTTAACAGGTCGTGACAAAAAAATAAACAAACAGACAAACAAATAAGGAAGTTAGTCAAGCACCAGCATAAACCATAAGTGGCTACAATTAGGGTGTCAATTGGTTTGGTTTCGATTATTGGACTTAGTTTTTAGAGTTTTTTTTTTTTTCTCCTTTTTATTGAGAAAGGTTGCTCACTTGACATAAAACCAACAAGTTGTTAAAAGAGGTCATGAACTCAACTCTCTTAAGAAAAAACCACGTGGACGAAGTCAGCCAGCACCTCCATAGATCATAACTAGCCACAATTAAGGTTTCAATTGGTTCCTTTTTTTTTTTTTATTCTAAAAAACTGAGAGAAAAAACTTACATACATGAATTTAAGATTGTACAAGAAATCCAATTTGTTGAGAGTACATTTCCTAGTCATTGCCTCTCTAACCATACTTTTAGTTGTCAACACCATATTGTTGTTTGGTTTTAGACAAAAAATAGGGTTGGTAAAACATTCCACCTCTATTCGTAGAGGTATAGTTAGCCAAGTTCAAAAAGGGGGAAGAAATCGTTTGAAATTTGTATCTTGTACAATTCTGTACAATGCCCCCTAGGCGGCCGACACATGTAAAATTCCAGAATTGCGGCTCAGATTAATCTACCATGACACAACCTTAAACCAGTGAGAAACCGTCTTGAATCATATCATTGGAGAACAAACCAGGTTGGTTCATCTTTTTAAAATAAAAGCTGAAATATTTTCCCTCTCTCCTCTTTCGACTCTCTCTCTCTCTCTCTCTCTCTCTCTCTCGGTTACTAGAAACCTTAACCCTCTCTGTAACCAAAAGCTCGGACCTGTTCTTTCGACTCTTCCTGCTATCTCAACTCTCCCTCTGTTCGTTGCCCCCTGCTCTCTCGATCTGTTCCACGCTCTCAACTCTCTCTCCGTTCGTCGCTCGACTCCTCTCTCTCTCTCTCGGTTTGACGCTCGACTTCACTCTTGACTCGCTTTCTCTTTGTTATGAACCTCTCTGCAAAGGTATGATACACCAACGTTTTCTTTTGTTAATGTTATGAATTGTACAAAATGCGAATTTCAGACGATTTCTTCCCCAAGGATGCGATATTGATATTGATATTGAAACAATGAAACCCAAAGTGAGGAAATAAAATAAACATTTCAAGGGTGGAAGTCACCTAACCTTGTCTCCCATTCCAAAAAATGTAACTGAGCATCTCAATTTTTTGTAATGAGAATAAAGAAATCTGTCTTATAAGTGACACATCAGCAGTTACAAGTTTTATGTAAACAAACTTGATTTCATGAAGAATAAACCCTTTATTTATCATTTTGCTTATGCTTTGTTGGCCGAAACTTGATTTGTGAGGAGATTTTTTTTTTTTTGGGTGCAAACACAACCTCAAGGGAAATTGATATTAGATCGGCGACATCAATACTGATACCTAGTCAATACTGGATCGATTGAACGGTATAAACAGTGGATAAAATGGTCAAAATTCATGTTAGTATCGATGTCTTTGAGTGCAAAAACATCAGCAGCATCGGTGTATATGGATCCAATACCATAAACTAAAACTATGAGACCTTGGGTTTGACTTTCAGTCCCATGTGATGCATTATAAAAGAACAGTAGTTTTAGCCAAACAACTTAGTTGTTTATTACTAAACCTTTTGGTTTAATCAAATCTCAAAATAGAAATATATTCATATGAAATTTGACAGAGTTTACCTTCTTCTCAATGCCTTCACCATTGGTAAATTGATGTGATTTCCTACCTAGTCCAATCAGACAGGATCATGACAGTCGTGAGGGGATAAAAATCGTCTCCAATTCTAATCTAGTACAATTCTGTGAAATACCCTCTTCAGAGAGTGACGTGTCAAATACCAAATGAGCGGTCCAGATTAATTCAAATTCGTTCTTCACTGATTTAAGGTTTGATCAGTGGCATAAAATCTGGACTGCTCAGTTGATATTTCACATGTGTCACTCTCTGAAGGGGGTATTTCACAGAATTGTATCAGATTAGAATTGCAGACGATTTTTATCTCCAAAAAGGCCTTTGCTGAGATAAAGGTTCATCCAAAAAACCTAGAGATGTCCACATCATTCCATATTTCTCCCATCGTCCATCCCTTCTCTCGTGCCGTCTTCAATTCAACGAGTAGCCCTTTTGATTTGCCTTCTCCATCTTCTCCTGTCATAATTAGCCTTAAATAAGTAACAATCTCCCCTATGTAGTAAATTCACAACCCATCCAAATATCTTTTTGGTGCGGTCAGCACAACTTGTGACCACAAAAGTCATATGTTGTTTGGGGATAAAAAAGGATAACTGCGAGGGTAAATTCTTACCTGTTCAACATGAGGTTTTTCAGCCAAACCATTAGTCATCCAAAAACTGACATTGTTTGGGATGACATATGGGTCCGGATTATCAAAACAAAAAATTACCTGATTCTTGTGTTTCCAGACGTAAAAGTAAATAGTCATAAAAGTGGAAATAAAATTGGTGAGTTTATTTCTTGGAACATCATTGGAGTTAAAGGAATACATAATCAAGGACTTTAAAGATCAGTCAGGGAAGAGATCGGTTCTAAGACCCAAAGGGCTAGCAGCCCACACTTGTCCTGAAAATTCGCAATCCATGAGAACATGCCATAATGACTCTTGATGTGTGTAACAGAACCCACAAACAGTTTCAATGTCCACCCATTTAATCAATTTATCATTAGTAGGGATCCCGTCATGGCCAATTCTCCATAAGAAGATCTTAAACTTAGGGTGAATATTGATTTTCCAAGAAAAAGCGCCACCATTGAGAGAATGGAAATGAGAAAAAACACTTGTTAGGGCATTCATTAAAATTTGTTAGTGAGGCAGATCTTAGAAAATTGGCAGCTATCTTAGTTGTGATAGACCCCTCCTTTGAAAGATGGCACCATCACCTATCTTCATTGAGGGATATAGGGATTTGGGATATGGGATTGTTATGGCCATAGGTAAAAAGAGTTTAAAAGATTAGAACTCCATTGATTATCAACAATAAAATCACTTACCTTCAAACTCGTAGAATGAGGTGATGGGGTTAAGGATATGGTATCCACTAATTGGTTCTGCAAGTTCTGAATCCATGGATCATACCAAAAGTAAGTATTGTTACTGTTACCTATTTTCAGAAGAACCATTTTCTTCAAGGTTGGGAGAATGCTAATAATACTGTTCCAGCATGCTGAATTGAGGGTGTTAATCAGTTTGGTTTCGGTTTAAATGGTGTGGTTCGATTCGGTTCACATTTATTTGGCTTAAATCAAAATCGCACCATTCTCTTTGGCATTTTTCCTACATATTGTGACAGGTGAAAGTTGCAACTGTTACAAAAATTGCAATGAAGATTCTGTTATGTTCTCAATGTTTTCAAGTGGTGAAGATGGAGTGTAAGCAACATGCTCAATTTGTAATTGACCAAACCATAAAGAGAGCATAGCAATCAGGTTGTGTTTATTTTGAAGTTATCATTTCTCGAGACAAGGTATAAACAGTACAGTGTGGACCATTCGAAGGTGCTTACTAGGGGTGTCAACGGTCCGGGTTGGTGCGGTTTCGGTCCGGTTCCACCGGTTTCGGTGTGAGTTTGGAAGTGACCGAAACCGACCCATTAAGGATTTATCGGTTTCGGTCCGGTGTCGGCTTCGGTGCGGTTTGGGTTCGGGTTGGTACCGGTTTGGATTTATTAGGTTCATTTCGGTTTGGATCGGTTTTTAAACCGGTATGGAGCCATTAGGAAACAACCAAATGATGAATTGTTGAACTTCGGTTTCTTAAATCGATTTGTAACCGG
>NW_024868941.1:36712-47885 GCF_013358625.1 Macadamia integrifolia
AAGATCACCCTAGTCATGAGATCAAACTCTGATCCTTGGGCCCTATGGAGAGAGGAATCCTACCTTAGAGAAGGACCAATGAGAGAGAGAGAGAGTAGATCTTCTCCAGAGCCCGTGCTTGTTTGAAAGGGTGTTCGAGAGGGGATCTAGATCTTCTCAAGTTAGGGGGTTGGCCGGAGAGGGACAAGCCACTGTTCTCTCTCTCTCTCTCTCTCTCTCTCTCTCTCTCTCTCTCTCTCTCTCTCTCTCTATTTATGTTTCATATTTTCTATTTCTCTCTCCTCACCCGGTCTCTCTAGCCATCGTGAGAGGGGATCCAAATCCTTAAAAAGGGTCTTAATCGGATTCAGCTTTTCTCCTTAATGCCCATTGCCCAGATCGACCGATAACTACCTGAGAGTGCCATGTGGTAAGGGAATGATCCAACGATTTAAGAAAGGCACGGAGAACAAGGCACCAAAAATCGTTGGATTGTCATCTCACCACGTGATACTCGACCAAATAGCTATAGGTAAGACCTGGGCGTAGGAGATTAAGGAGAGAAACCGGATCCATCTTAATCTTCCTAATACGCATCTGACGGCTGAAAATCACTTGGGTACATGTAGGGGTGTCAATTCCTAAACCGAACCGGTAAAACCGGTCGGACCGAACCGATAACAATCCGGACTGAACCGAACTGAAGCCTTATTGGTTCGGTTCGGTTTCGAGTATTGTAACCCCAAAACCAAACCGAACGGCACCGAAAACCGGATGAACCCGAAACCAAACCGAAACCGGCTCAAAACCCGGACCGAAACCGAAACCAAACCGGTAAGAAACCGAAACACTCCAAAATTCATTAAAAAAATCAAAATTTGAATAGTTTTGTGTACATTTGTATGGAAAATTGAATCCAAACTAGACCAAAAACCAAAACAACCCGGTTACAAATCGATTTAAGAAACCGAAGTTCAACAATTCATCATTTGGTTGTTTCCTAATGGCTCCATACCGGTTTAAAAACCGATCCAAACCGAAATGAACCTAATAAATCCAAACCGGTACCAACCCGAACCCAAACCGCACCGAAGCCGACACCGGACCGAAACCGATAAATCCTTAATGGGTCGGTTTCGGTCACTTCCAAACTCACACCGAAACCGGTGGAACCGGACCGAAACCGCACCAACCCGGACCGTTGACACCCCTAGGTTACAATACTCGAAACCGAACCGAACCAATAAGGCTTCGGTTCGGTTTGGTCCGGGTTGTTATCGGTTCAGTCCGGCTGGTTTTACCGGTTCGGTTTAGGAATTGACACCCCTAGTGCTTACCCTGTATTCGCAGTATCCAAACAGCTTCTGAGTCTCCATTTCACAGCCTAGTTATGCACACCTTGTCTGTAAATTGAAGTTTCATGTCTTCTCTTCCAAATGGATTTCCGTCTAACAAAGAACATTAGATCTCCACCTAATTTGTGGGAATTACAATTCTAATAGAACTGGACCACTGTTTGGCATAGGAATTTTTTTGTCTAATTTACTTGGAGTTGTTAACTATGAGTCCAATATTCTCAGGAGTCTCAACTCCAATGATCCAAACACATTAACGGGGATTCCTTAGGGGCATGTGATTATAAATTCTGGCTGTTAAAGTGAATAGTCTACTACATTTTATTTGCATAGAGTATGGTGTTTTGGCTGAGTGGGACCAGAAATGCTTGATGGCTTCCTCCAGGGAGCTGATCGTTGTAGACTCCCACATTTTGCACAAAAATTGCTGAACTATTTACTCCATGCATTTTCTAGCATAATGTAGGTTCTTCTCTTTAGATTATGGTAATTTCAAGAATGAATCTAAGATAATATTGATCATTTCTATTCTTTCAATAATTTCTCTATTTGTGCTATCCTTGGTTTATTTTATTTCTTTCTTTTTCTTCTTGTGTTGCATGTGTACGTGTGATTGATCCTAGATTTTATTGATGTCAAACCCAAGCCAACTGAAAGGGATTGATAATTATAATCTTGTATTCTTCGTCTTTGGTTTCTCCATTTGTAAATAAAATAAAAATTTTGTTTACATACTTTTGTTGTCAATTTTAAGATAATATGCCAGCTACATTGACCGACTCTGACACGTCTCTCTTTTAATGGGGGTGGATCAACTTCTCTACAGTCCTTTGCCGGCTTCTTTTAATCGTATTCTACAGGTGATTTACATTACACACTTCTAAGGTCTCAAAGATGTGGAAATATATAAAGAAAGCATTAGCCATGACAAGTCCTTCTGTGCAGTTTGGTGATGCTAGTGGCATACAGTCACCAGTTTCATTTGGTGGTTTCGGGAGCTTGACTCGGCACCTTGGCAGACTCTCAACTGGTATATTCTGTTGATGTACGGCTCCTTTAAATATCTGTTGGCAGTCTTAAAGGGCAAGTTTTTCACAGAAGAACCTCTCTGATATCCCTATGAATATTATGGTTTTTATTCCAAAGTAACTTTTGAACTTTTTCCTGACTTCTGTCCATCCTCCCCCCCTCCCCCCCTCCCCCCCTCTTTCTTTTTCTGGTTTAGGGACTCCTAATCGTAATAATTTTTTAGGCTATGGCAGAACGAGTGGCCATATTTGCAAATCATTTGTCACCATGTGTGGTGACAAGAAGTTTCTGCCATATATTTCGTGCATGAGTGCTTGCTTGCATTGTGTGTGGGTGTGTCTGCTATCATGGATGAAATTGGACTGATATTTCTTTTATTTCTTGGTGGATTAAGGGATATATGAAGCAATTAATAACAATTTTCTAGACTCGGACAGCTTGTCCCTGCTGAATCCATATTTGGTGGGTGTCTCCTGGTACATGGGTGGTTAAGTAGTTCCTGCTTTCTGTAACTCATCGGAAATTTGTGTCATGCAGCCCAACTTAAGTGCATCTTGGTTGTTTCAACGAGCAATGTCAGCAAGGAAACAGGCTAATGTTCCATCAGATTTCATTAATGAGCTTCTTTTTGTTAATTTCCAGTGTATGCAGGTAATAATGTGGTTCTGCACAGATTAGTTACTAATTGCATCCTTCAAATTTTCTCCTGCTACACACGCTTAACATTTCTTTAAAATTTTTGTTATATTTTTATTTTCACCAGACGCAAGGGGACCCGGTATTAAGACCATTTCTTCAGGTTGGTATTCTGGGTTTTCTATATCCATTCTGTGTAACTCTTTGAATTTGGAAGTTACTGGTGTCAACATTCCCTTAATAAAAAGTAGTTGCTTTATGAAACTCTATATTTTGGCAGGATGTAATACAATTTCAGCCTCTTGTAAAGACGTTGGGTTTGGTTATGCTAACCAAGCCTCAAATCATTCTGTCAATATTCAAACAGGTATGCTTGGTAGAAGCAAAAATGTTTGCTGAATGCTTAATAAGAAAATATTCATAATTTTCTTTCAGTGGCAACAAAAGAAAAATTTTAGTTCATAATCACAGTAGATTTCTTATATTTTTTTCTTTGTTTTGGCGGTAAAACATTTGTAGTGATTGATTCCATAATTACGACATTACAATTTCATTCCTCACAATCAAACTAGGTGAGTAGCTTTATTGCTGAAGTTGTACTATTGGAAAAGATCAATGATGATCACTAGCTCAAGCATAGAAAAATGTGTAAACTCGCCAGGGCTGACCCACAAATGATATAAGGTTTACTGAGATGGATGAAATTACTGATCTACTTGTAAGAACTTTTAATTCGATTGTGGAATATTAAGAGATAAATAAATATAAGGTCTGGATTGGTAACGTTGTATCTATCAAATAATTTGTTTCATGAGTTTAGCTCGTGTATTCTAATCTCCCCAGATTGTCCCTGCTGATTGGTACAGATCTTTTATTTAACAAAGGTTACTAAAGGCCTGTACTTATAAATGTGCAATTGTTATCTTCTAGGTGGGAATTTCTGTGCTTTTGGATTGGTCTGGACATTTTGTCATGCTGGGTTACTACACGTTTCTCTCGACATTCATTGACCCTGTCATAAGGTAATTACTTTCTTGTAATACACACTCGTACACACACACACCTAGTGGTTGTCTTGTGGTTTAGGGTTTACTAAGGAAAGACTTTGTTGTCATATGGAATAAAATAGCCTTTTTTTTTTTGCAAGATGAAGCATCTCCATCCTCTTTTCTTTTTTTCTTTTCTTTTCTTTTTCCATGTACTGGTTTTCCACAGCATCTGGATGCATGTATTCCACCATGAAATGGATTCATTTCCATTCATTACCAAGAAATGTATAGATAGTGGAAATGGTTTTTCATTTAAAGGAGTCTAAGGCTCTGTTTGGTATGCATTCTTGGAATGAATTCTAAGAAATCATATCAAACACAGCCTTAGTTTTTCAGCGATGACCTTAAACAACTGGACCCACTATTTATCTAACATATGTTTGTCTTCTCACTTTCTTAATCTCAACATTTTATGAGTCTTGGGCACTTGACCTCTACTGAACTATACAACTATAGTTTAAAAGCATTTGTAATCATTAGTACACTTTGAAATTAAGGTTGCATTTGGTATGATTTTTGTAATGTATTATCAACCTAGAATGCATTCCAAGAATGCTTACAAACACAACCTAAGTTGATTTTTTTTGTCCTCCCCCCACCCCCCCACCCCCCCAAAAAAAAAAAAAAGAAAAAAAAAAAGCTATTTAATAAATCGATATGAGTAGAGGTCACTACATTATGAAGCATCACCTTTTGCTGTTTTATACAAGTGCTCTGGGAATTCAAAATTAAACGATATGATTCCATGTTACTGATTGCAGCCTCATTAACTTTCAATAGACTTATAAGACATTAAGTAGCATAAGAAACTTCTTTTTTTTTTTTGGGGGGTTGGGGTGGGGGGTTGGGGTGGGGGTGTTTATGTGTGCTAAATGCATGTCATCTTGTGAGAAACATTAGTACACTCTTTGAACTATTTTTCTTAATCTGGTGATGATATGCTTCATTTTTACCTGATCTTTTCCAATTTTCTCCTCTACAAGGTCATGGCTAAAAGCATTTCCAGAGAAGATGAGGTACAAATGGAAGAGACGTCTTGATGCTTGGAAGTATGGATCTGGTTTAGATTACAAACTATAATGTTAACAATGTTGTGCGGAGTGAGAAGAGGATTTGTCCCCGAATTTTTATTCAAGATGCAATCTAGGAGAAGGGTTAAGGATTGGTCTTTTGTGTTTTATTTATGGGAGAAAGAATACTGTTTGCTTGTGTTCACCACATCACCAACAAGTACCACTCAACTGGGGTGCAAAAGGAGCTTCGAGATCGCAAATGCAGAGATGGAGAATCGAACCTAGGATCATGCGCCTATCTACACAATCCCCAATTCGATTTAACCATTTAGGCAACCCGAGGTCTCCATTATAACATATTAGGGAAATTATTAACATAACAAGGGTCTGTTATTTATCCAAACATAACAAGACATCTATTACCCTCTTAAAATTAATATAAAGGATGCGAATGGAAATAAATTTAAGGGGTGATTAAATAAAATCACACAGATTGTCCAAATTTAAATGAAAAGATATAAAAAAAAAAAAAAAAATTCAAAATTTCATAATGAAGGGTTAAATGGTAATTGAACACAATCCATCTTCCCCAAAATCATGTATCCCGCCTCTCTCATCTATGGTAGTGTGGAAGATCCCGAAGGTAGCATCTCCTTTGTCTCTCTCTCTCTCTCTCTCTCTCTCTCTTGCTTCATGTCTTTGTATCTCTCCGTCGATTGTCTTCCTTCTCATTGAACAATTCAACTCAGCGACTCACTGACTCGATCCGTAATCCAAATTAGGAAAATACTAGTAAGATGTGGTCGTTACCCGTCAAATAAATACTCTCAAAATGGCTAAGCAAGAACTGTTTTGCTGTTGTCATAACTCGTCCCTGCTATTGCATCATCACTCTTGTTCTCACTGGAGATTTCCTCGAGTGACCTGCCTTTTGACTCCGGCACCAGCATAAACATCATCCCAAAGAAGTTAACCACACCAAGCATGAAGAGGGCGTTCCTAACTCCAATACCAGCTGGGTACCCAGGGTCCGCCAACGCCTTGTCCTTGTTCTGCGCTGTGTAAAGGAACCCAAAAGCCCCCACTATGGCTCTTGCCTTCCCTACCACCGCCGATATCCCATAACACATTGACCTCCACCTTGCTTGGAATATCTCTGTCGGTACCACAAATGTGGTCGAATTTGGCCCGAAATTTGCGAAGAAGAAGGTGAAGGTGTACAAAACCACGAACCCAAGATGGTTATGGTGATGCCAATGTTTGTATGGAATGGCCAATGCGAACATAAACACCATCATCATGAAGAACCCCATCAATTGGATCCAAAACCTCCCTATGACGTCGATGAACGCCACTGTGAACCAATACCCAGGAATAGTACAACAACGTGCTATCTAGGGGTGTCAACCGGTCGGGCCGGTTCGGTTTCGGTCGGGCTTAATCGGGCTTGAAGACTTTCAAAGGATACACCGTGTCCGCCCATTTAACTAATCGGGCTTAGTTATTGAGGGCATGGTACACTTTATATTCGGTCGGTCTGTCTCGGCCTATAATCGGGCTACCTTAATCGGGCTTTAGTCGGGTCTTAACCGGGCTACGGACATGTTTAATGTTAAACGGGCTTTAATCGGTTTTTAAACGGGCCCTCTTTAAAATGTGCTATTATATTCCGGCCCACTCATGCAAGCCCAAAAAAATGACAATAAATTAATAAGTGATACCAAATATAACCATTATTTAAAATGTGAACGTCTTTACTTTTTAATTTTAATTCTTTAATTTGAGGGGTAAAATAGGTATTTTACAATCATTAAAGGGTCAGGCCAAGTCGGTGCACAATAGGCCGGTCTCGGTCGGGCGTTATTCGGTTGGTCTCGGTCGGGCGCCCGACGGTCCAAGTAGCAAAACCAAGACCGACCATTTATAAACGGGTCGGGCTCAAGCCCGACACATTTAATAAACGGTCCGGGCTGGGCCGGTCTATAAACAGTAGGTCTCGATCGATTTAATCGGGTCGGGCCACTAATTGACACCCCTAGTGCTATCAGTGTCTGAGCCCTGACGATCTTGAACACTTCTATAGCACTCATCGTCTTTGCACTAGGTATCCATAAAATGTTCTTCTGAAACAGATTTTGACTGTAAAGCGCAATATCCAATAAGACCATGTGCTGGTGGTTCCCAGCAGGGGAAACCTAGGTCAACGAGCAAATTCCCAGGAGAAAAGACCAAATGATTTGGAGGAATCTATCGCCATCCTCTCCACCTTCTCTTGTTCCAATTCCGATTCCCCATATATAGATGTGACAAGCAACAATAATCCATGAAAAAAAAATGAAAAAACAAAGAAAAAGATTCAAGTTGGAGAGCTTTACTCTACGATTAGGACATCACATAAGGTGATTAAGTTTCAGAGTAGAGAAGAAATAAATGAAGGCACTCGAGGGTAGGGGCGTAATGGCTGCTCTCAAGAAGACGATGTTGTGGGTTGGCAACAAGAGAGAGAGAGAAAGAGAAAAGAAAAGAAAATGATGATGATGGGACGGTTGTCTTCGCCTACCTTGCCGTGGAAATTTCGAGCTGAAACGAGAGAGGTAAATGCAAGGACTAGGGAGTACATTACAAAAGGACAGAAATGCCCTTTTAATTGTTAATTTACAATATAATCATCAGTTTCTAATAAAAGAAATAAAAATTCTAATTTGCCCCCATTAATTAACCTTTTAATGTCTTATTGCTCTTGTGTATTAGTCCTTTCACCATTTTGTTATTTTTCCAAACGTAACCCACTCTTGTTACATCAATAACAACCCAACATATTATTAAATTTTATCCATATCAATATTATATAAGTATTATTACTTAGATCTAGATAAAAAAATTTATTACAAAATAAGAAGGTTTAAAATTTATTTTACATTTATAAGGTTGGATTTTGAAAAGATTTACCAAACCCCTAAAGTTATTTATTATTCATAGTTTCCTAAATACCCCAACTCCTAATCTCTCTTTTCAGAGAGGAGTAAGTAGGCATGACGAAAGAATGGTTACGAAGTACCCACTGCTCCGCCTTGTGCGTGTTTCTTCTCCGGTGTATTCCGTGAAGCTTTCTCCCCTTTCCAATAATGGCCAGTACCTCATCATCACTTCCTCCCTCCTCTCCGTCCCATTCCACACAACCAGCCTCACGCATTCCACCGCGGCCACCAGACCAGACATTCCCGGACAAACCAACGGCTGCTTCTTCATCTGCATTACCTGCACCAGTGCTTTACCCTAGCGATGAGGAAGACTCACTCTCCCTGGATGATGGCTTCGAGGCCCCCCTCCCCTAGCAGAGAATGCATTGTCTGGTCGGACAAGTGACCCAATGCAAACCATATAGGCGACAGGCAGTTACTGATGCTCTACCTAAAGAATGGAATGTGCAATACCCAGTAGAGGTAATTCCTTATCAAGGTGATCACTATTTATTCCAATTCTCACACCCTATGGATGTCGCTAATGTTATGAATGAAGGGCCTTGGTCGGTGGGTGGTAACCTGATTGTCATGGACCATTGGAACTCCAAGGAAGACTGGGTTTTCAGCCATGTTACTTTCTGGGTACAATTCCATGATCTACCTACAGAGCTTCTTCGCATGGACATAGCTAGTTTTTTGGCTGCTAAAGTTGGCCTCCCGCTCCAAGCGATGATATTCCAGGGCATCCAGTTTGGGGCACGAGTTCAATTCCTCAGGTGTAGAATTTTGGTCGATATCACCAAACCTCTTCGTCGCCGTATAAAGATCAATCGATCATCGGGTTGTCAAACCACAGTGGCGGTAAAATTTGAAAGACTTTCAACCTTTTGTTATTACTGTGGTATGGTGACTCATGAGAGTAAGAGGTGTGTGGCTTTATTTAATGCTGAACACGACCATTGTCATATACATGGTTGTTCTATGGCCTCCACCTGCCCAGATTTTACAAGTAACCGATATGGTTCGACCTTCAGAGGAGTAACCCCAGATCAACGCCAGCTTGAGAAGATACAAATTGTGAACTTGACTGCATCTACTTCTAGCTCCCCTGAGTCTACAACGCCGGCCTCCACCCAAGGTTTACTGCAAGACAATGCCGTGAGGAATTCATCTTCTACTTGGCAACCGTCGGCCACCACCACAGCCGGAGTAGGAACAACGGCCCTGCCCTCGATGTTCACCCCCTCCGGATGTCATGCAACTAATTTGACAGCTGGTGTTGTTTTATTGGATCCAGGTAGCCCACTTCCATATCCCATTTCCTCCACTCCAAATCAACCCATGTCAACCCTCCCACGATTTACAACTTCCACGTCATGGGCTCCATTAGAACAAACCAACTTGAACTTGGCCAATTTACTACACCACCCAGACACTTCAAATATTCTGTTATCTCTCCTTCCTCACCTTGCGGGAATTAATCTCTCTGGCCAACAATCATCTATGACACCTTGGACTCTCCCACAACCCCATAACCCATCCACTACATCACCTAATCTAAATCCAACGACTATTACCAATTCCACTATAACTCCATCACTACCATCTCCTACACATTTTCACCATACGCCAACTATTACCTTCCCTTCTACACCTCAACCTCATACTTCCATCATACCCTCATCCTCTCCAACACATCAACCTTCCTACATGGACACATCGGAGGGCACTATCCATAGTGAGCCAACTTACCTACCTGGTCCACACCCGATACCAGAGTGTATTCCCATACGTGAGAAGCCAAAAAGGCCACGATTGGAAAACAATGATTATGGCCAGCAAGAAGGGGGCACATCAGTTTCTATTCCATCGGAGTTTTTAAACTCCAATCCCGTGGAGGCTGGGGAGAGGCAGCTCCACGGGCAATCATGAAAATACTCAGTTGGAATTGTCGGGGTTTAGGGAGGGCTCCGACAATTCGTTCTCTTCTTCACCTCTCTAAACAAGAGAAGCCTGATGTGGTCTTTCTCATTGAAACAAAGTGTGGACAGCAGAGAGTGGAACAACTTAAGAGAAGGCTCTGTATGGATGACTCCTTTTCGATTGACTCACACAGGGCATCTGGAGGTTTGGCATTATTTTGGAAACAACATATTGATCTGGAAATTCTCTCTTCCAATCGCCATTTTATTGATTCAATGGTCAAGCTGGATAATGGAATTGCTTTTTTCTTAACGTCAGTTTATGGAGATCCAGTGCGAGAAAATAGGCAACCAGTGTGGGATCAACTGATGCAACTGGGGGTTGAACGACAATCAGACTGGATGTGTCACGGCGACTTTAATTCTTTTCTATCTTGGAGAGAAAAAGAAGGAGGCAACCCTACTAAACCACGAGACACGGTTGGTTTCCAAAATCTAGTGGACAGCTGTGAACTACTGGATCTTCCCACTCATGGTCCTCTCTTTACCTGGAATAATAAGAGACGGGGTGCAGCCAATATTCGCATCAAACTTGATCGGGCCCTAGCAAATCAGTCATGGCGGTCTTCTTTTCCTGATGCAGCAGTTTACATACGGTCTTCAACAAACTCGGATCATTGCCCATTAATTATTGATTCTGAGGGGGGTAGATTCAAAGGCCATCGCCCTTTCAGGTTCGAGTCTATGTGGTTCCACCACCCTGATTGCAAACCAACTGCCATATCTGCTTGGTCTTCTCCTATCAGTAATACAGAGAATCCTCCTCTATTCCAAAAAATGGAAAAATGTATACCAGTTTTCAGGAAATGGAATAAAGAGGTCTTTGGACATGTACAGACCAAAATCAAGAAACTAGAAGAGGAATTGGTCTTGATTCAAAGTGGTCCTATCACTGATGAAAACCAAGTAAAGGAACATGATCTCTCAGCTACCCTTAACGAGGAATTGAAAAGGGAAGAGGAACTATGGCGCCAAAAGTCAAGGAATCAATGGCTACAACAAGGAGACAGGAATACAAGTTTCTTCCATTTATCTACCATCCAGCGACGAGGAAGCAACCGAATTCTTCGATTAAAGACAGAGAATGATGCTTGGACCCAATCAGATGATGAAATTTATCAGGTTATAAATGAGTATTACACTCAAATCTTTCATTCTGAAGGGGTT
>NW_024868941.1:49232-64998 GCF_013358625.1 Macadamia integrifolia
GAAAGGGATAATGCCTTGGCAGCTCTTCAATATCGGGAAAATGCCATGAATGGCGGTGGTCCACCACGTGGGACAAAGCACATGAACCATCACCATCATAATGAACTTCACTTGGCAGAATCTCCTTACCATGGAAGGGAGATGCACATAACTGAGGCCATACCTATATCAGCAGCAGCTGCTTCTGAAGCTGTCAAGCCTCAGGGTGCTAAGCGAATGAGGAAGGAAACCAAGACTACGTCATTGAAGACGTCAAATTCATCGAGAAAGGGTTGTAAAAGGGGTGAGGACTTGAACAAGGTAACTATAGCCAAGACACATGAATGGAGGAATAGCCATGATAATACCGGTGGGGATGGTGGTGAGGATCGGGTTAGGCAGATGGCATTTTCAAAGCCTGATTGGAAAGGTCATGACCTGGGACTGAACCAGGTCCCTTTTGATGACTCAAACATGCCAGTGCCAGTTTGCTCGTGCACTGGAACTCTTCAGCAGTGCTACAAATGGGGGAATGGGGGTTGGCAGTCTGCCTGCTGCACCACTAACTTGTCAATGTATCCACTTCCTGCAATACCTAACAAGCGCCATGCTCGCAAAGGTGGACGTAAGATGAGTGGAAGTGCCTATACTAAATTGCTTACCCGCTTGGCTGCAGAGGGTCATGACCTGTCAACACCCGTGGATCTCAAGGACCACTGGGCCAAGCATGGGACGAATCGCTATATTACCATCAAGTAGCTGGTAAGGATGGCGGGAGATGTGTAGGCAATTCTTTCGGGTTAATCTTTTCTGCTTGTCACTCAAAGAACGGGCTTTAATGTTCACCCAAAAAAAAAAAAGGGGGAGGGGGGGGGGAAGAATGGGGTCTTTAATGAATATAAAGATGTCCAAGGATGGACAAATCAGAGGTGGGAACTGAGCCATCTGAAGGGCCGTCCAAGCTTGGAAGAGATTACATCTCATTGAGCCCCAATTCTGGAGGGGAAAGTAAAAGTAAGAAGGAACAGGGAGAGGGGGGGGGGGGGGGGGGGTGTACCCCATTTACATTTTTCGTACTTAGGAAACGTTGCATATACTGTTTTTAGGAAAAAGGTCTAATGGACAAATATCGACAAAAGGAATTTATAGATGCTTGCTACAAGGCTGCCTTGGGAGTGGTAGCAAATTTTGACTGTTGGATATGTAGGGAATAGTTTGGATTGGCCAATGGCCATGTGTCAAATTGGAAACTTAATTTCAATCATATATACCCTCTTATGTGTTGATATGCATTTTCTCTGTGTTTGAACTTTGAAGCATTACTGTGCGCTTTTCATTTACTCTTGGATGTTTCATGTGCTTTAATTTTGCCCCTTGGCCAACTCTGTTCTTGATGAAACTTTATATCAAATGGTAAAATTAAGGTATGTAGGAAATTTTGACCCAACCTCTTCAAAATTGGGTGAGTCGATTTCAAACAAAAATTACAAATTTGGAGCCTAGACTATTGGATGATCTACTTGACCGCAGAGAAAACCCAAATTGTTCTTTAGAGTTGCAAGATGGAATTTCTGTGCACCATTATTTGAATCATCAGTATTAGAATGTTTTCCTTCACTGGATGGTTCACCAACTATCTTAGGATTCATAAACCTTTATAGGATTTTCATAATTTTCCCACTCTCGTGATTAGCACATTCATATATGAAGTTACGCAGCATGTACCGTAAGGATGTCAATTTGTAATTGAAACCGTTTATCGAAATCGAATCGATCCATTTACACTGAAACTGCAAAATCGTTTAGTAAATGGTGCGGTTATGGTTTCAAGTTTCAGGCCGATTAGCTAAACAGGTTGGGTCGGGTCGGTTTAAATCACGAAACTCATTGGTTTCAAACCGAATTGAAACCGTTTAAACCGATCTGATTAATCCATATAACAATTAAATAAAGAAGGGACAGTAATCCATATAACAATTAACAATTAAATAAAGTGTCCATTTACTTTGGTATGATTTATTGCAATTCAATTCAAGTTTAGGCTTTAGATCATGAACTTCTAATCCATATATGTTACTATGTTATTATGTTATCATAGATGGGGTGTTTTGGCTGAACCACTTGTCATTTTAATATTTTATGTTGTAGAAGACTGGATTTGGATGTTGTATGATATTAGTTCTAAATGTTTGAGAATGGCAAAGAAATAGCACCAGATTATCAAATTAAGACATACCATCATTAATATAGAATCTCTTATTTGTGGTTGCCAATTATTTTTTGATAAGCTTATGATCTTCAGTTTAGAGATAGTTGCAAGTTATAACAAATCGATTGTGAACCGTTTTACAAACCGTATGGAATAATTCAAAACCGAAACCGTTTAAAACCATGAAATCGACACCGTTTAAAACCGTGGAAATCGAAACTGTTTACTAAACGGTCACAGTTTCAGAAAGTGGAACCGTTTAGTAAATGGTGCGGTCATGGTTTTAATCAAATAAATGTGAACCAAACTGATCCGCACCATTTAAACCAAAACCAAACTGATTAACACCCTTAATGTATTGTACTACCCTGGCCTTAGGAAACTTGGTCCTTTCATATTTCATACAAAAAATCATGGGACAAAGTTCTTTAAGCCATTGAGGCATGGTACGCTAGCATTTTTGTTTCTCTCTGTCTCCTCTAAATGACTTGTTGCTATCTTATGTAAATATTATTTTGTGACCATACACTTGTGTGCTCCCCTTTGCTCTTTGTTGAGAGAACTCTTTCCCAGAATCTGAAATGCAGATTGGATAAACATTCCAGATAAACAAATTTGGAAGGAATCATCATAAAATATCTGAGTGTAAACTGTAAAGAAAAAGCAAAATGTGCAGCGGCTGTGGCCACCCAAGCGATAGTAGGGTCCCAGAAAATTTTGTGTCTATCGCTCTTCTTAAAAATAAAAGGGAAATTTACCACGCCACACCCTAGAGAATGCCACAATAATAAAACAACCCTTTTGTTTCATCAAATTATTCTCAGACCCCTACCGTCAGTCAATGTTAAGGAATATACCACATATGTTGATGTCAGTAAGTATATTTTATTGGGTAATTTACAACGCCACCCCTTGGAGAATGCCAATATTAGAGGGACACCCCCTCTCTTTCACCAAATTGGACTCGGACCCCCTACTGTCAGTCAACGTTATATGATGCTTTGAAATGACGTTTTTGCCCTTATGAGTAAAAACTGATAAATTAGACATTTTTCATTATCCCAAAAATACCCCTCCTTACCCTTTTATCTCTCCTTCTCTCCTTCTCTCCTCTCCTTCTCTCCTTCTCTCCTTCTCTCCTCTTCTCCCTACCTGCGACCAAGGGTTCAGACGAGTTCCAGCAGAGATAGAGAGGGCAGTCGCCGGAAAATACTTCTCCTTTTGTCCCCGGCGAGTAGTGCTTCCCATCCAGTTTCTGTCGCAGGCGAGAAGATATGTTTGTTTGTTTTTGTTTTTTGTTTTTTTTTTTTTTTTCTCTTCTCTATTTTCCCCATTTTGATCTCTAGTTCTCTATTGGGATTTTGTGTGCTCAACGAGACGCCGAAGATAGACCCACGAACCTGCATATGCCGTCGTGGAGGGGGTTCGCTGCCGTAGTCGCCGTCGTCGAAAGAGTGTTCGCAGCCACCGTAGTCCCTGGAGGGGGTTCACCGCCATAGTCGCTGAAGGGGGTTCGCCGCCGTAGTCGTTGGAGGGGGTTCGCTGCCGTAGTTGCCGTCGTCACTGTTGTCGAAAGAGTGTTCGCAGCCGCCGATCTGCAAGCCTACCCGTTCTTCTTCTCAACTCATTGAGGCTGACTTGGGAATAGAACCATTAAGGGCGATTTTGGTACTCCATTATTTTGAAGGGCAAAATGGAATTTAGAAAAAATATTAACTGCTGATGTCAGCATTCTTGGTATATTATGTAATGTTGACTGACGGTAGGGGGTCCAAGTCTAATTTGGTGAAAGAGAGGGGGTGTCCCTCTAATATTGGCATTCTCCAGGGGGTGGCGTTGTAAATTACCCTAATAATAATAATAATAATAATAATAATAATAATAATAATAATAATAATAATAATAATAATAAGGAAAACTAACATTACATACGAAACATGGGGAGACCAACTCTTTCTTCTACTTGTAATAAGAATAAGATCCCCTCAGGATAGTAGAATTACCCTCAAAAGTAGAACCGATCTGCTGCTCGATTATTTTCCCGGTAAGAGAAATAGATATAAGCACCAAGTGAATCACAAAGTAGTGAGATAATTTCTTGAAACCAATAACAGCCACTTCACAAATTACAGTTTCTTTGGGTCACAATTTTCACAATGAGAGTAGAATCTGAATTGATATAGAAATCATATAGCCCTTTTTCCTCACACAATTTTCGCATGTAGGTGACATAGTTGGATCAATAAGATAAAAATGAATATTATAGTTGGATCAATAAGATAAAAATGAACATTAATGTTGGATGATATTTTTATAATTTTGTAGAAGTGGGAGAAGTGCTTCGGTTATTATGCCTACCAAACACGTCTTAGGAATTAGGATCAATCAAAACAGCTGACTTGGATTGGAATTGTTGGTGATAGATTTCAATTTAGGCCATTTTGGATGGGCCAATTCTAGGGTTTTTGGGACTAATTCAATTTTTTATTCCAATTTTAAAATCCTTGGTTTTAAGCTTTGAGATTAATCGACTGATCGAACTCGATTCTAGCCATTTTGGAATGACCAATGCTTTTATTTTTAGGACTGAATTGTTGGGTTTTTGGCTTTGAGAATCGATTCTAGGCTTTTGGGATTGATTTTGATCCAGTCCGGATTAGAATCGGAAAGGATCATTCGATCTCCGATTTTGAGTTTAAAATTGATACGGCCAAACTAATTTCCCAGTCAGGTAAGAACACGTGGTATCTAAGGGAAGGACATGTGCCGCTCACCTGATAGAGGCCGCAAGGACTCTAACCACGTAAACCGTGTGAAGAGAATATTCTCCAATCGAAGGGGATAGGACGTATCCGAGTAGGACTCGGAAAGGGAAAAAGGCGGACCTGAGGGGGACTCCAAAAAGGAAACCCTAAACCCCAAGCACTATAAGAGAGAGCGGGAGAGGAGGGGAGAGGTAAGTAATTAGACCCACACCATTACTCCTGTAAAAAATTGTTCTACCGGTCTCTAACTTGGGTGTCGGAGGACTAACCCCAGAGATACCTCTGGGCCTCTGCCTTCGGTGCTTGTGCAAGATCAGCTCATACGGATTTTTGGCAACAACAGATTGACTCCGTCTGTGGGAATGACAGTAATGGTGGGGAAAACCTACAATCGTAAGAAAACAAGAGCAGTGCCGAGCATAAACATGGACGAGGAGGAACCTTCAGGACTCCCTTCTTTGACGGAAATCGACGAAGAACAGGGAAACGATGATCGGGAAGGTTCCACGAGGAACCAGCGCTCTGTTGGATATTCGGTTCACGGAGAAGGTAATCCTCCACCCCCTCCTAGGGCGCAGGAATATGTGACAAGGGAGCAGTTCGAAGCCCTTCAAGAGAAGTATGACCGAATGGCCGAGACAATGAAGGAGGTCTCCAAGGCCGTCTCTCAGAAGATCGACGGAGCACCGTAAGGCCCCCATATCCAACCAGAGCACGCTCAAGACGAGGACTGGAGTAGCACAGGATCGATAAGGTCCGGTAAGAATCATCGCAACCGAGCAATGAGGGAAAGCCCCGCACCCAAGGACGGGACCCGACGTGCCATCAGGACTAGGCATGGGGAACCACTCCAAGTAGACAGATAGAGACAGGAGGACACGGGGTTGAAGCAGATGATCCTAGACCTAAAGGACGAGATCCGGAAGGTAGAAAAAACCCAAGAGGGAACTCGCGAGCCAGACTTCACCAATGACACGTCTCTAGCTGATGAAGTCATGAAGGACTCGCTCCTGATTGATTTTCGTTTGCCCAAATATAATACCTACGATGGGTCTGGAGACACCGTCGATCATCTAGAAGGCTTAAGGTTGCGATGCAGTTCTACCGAGTCTCGGAAAACATCATGTGTCGAGCCCTGCCTTTGACGTTCAGAGGAGAAGCAAGGTTATAGTATAACTGCTTGCCGAAGAAATCGATCCACAGCTTCAGCGATTTGAGTTACTTCTTCATGAAGGGATTCTCTAGTAGCCAACCCTTGACCAATTTAAAACAACATGAAGGAGAGTCGCTGTGAAACTATATGAAGCGCTTCCAGCAAGAGAATATCACGATCAGAGGTCTGGACCCGAAAGAAGAGTTCACGACCCTACTGGGAGGCGTCAAGGATAAAGAGCTAAAAAGGTCTTTGGCGAAGCATACATCAAGGAACCTAGCCGAGTTTGAGGGCTTGGTCTGATAAGTACATCCAGATAGAAAAAACCCTCCAAGCCGATGAAGAAGCTGAAGAGAAGACGGGGAGGAAAAGGATCTCAAGAGCCGATGACAAACCTTCTGAAGAGGGTAAAAGACGAAAGTCCGAACGTGGTCGGGCACCCAGTCCACTGAAGAAGTTTGAGAAATAAGCCCCCCTGAACTGGAAACGAACGAATGTGCTAATGCAGATAAAGGACTCCCCAGATGCCAGAGCCATGAAGTAGCTAGGGAAGATGGGACGACACCCTGAGAGATGCAATATAGACAAATATTGCTACTTCCACAAGGATCATAGCCATGACCCTAAAGATTGTTGGCATTTGAAGGGGAAAATAGAAGGAATGACCCGAAGAGGGTATCTAGGCCGATTCGTAGACCGTGAAAAGGAGGATGCCCATGATGGTAATGAAAACAGGGACAACCACTAAAGAGACAACAGAGGCCACCACAAAAGGAGGCGGCCAGCCTGCAGAGGCAATAACGAACGGCAAAGGGACCGGACACTCGAGGAAGCCAACTATCACCTTCGGGATGATCATAAAAGCCCAACTAGGGTTATAGCAATAATCTGTGGAGGCCTAGCTGCTGGAGAAAGTTCAACCTTAGCCAGGAAAGCAAAAGCCTATGCACAAAGCGTGTAGGTGGCTGAATGGTCGCACAAGAAGGCGAAGACAGGGACGGTTATTTCCTTCTCGGATGACGACCTGGAAGGGGTGCACATGCCACACGACAATGCCCTAGTAATCACCTTGACTATAGCCGATTGTAGAGTAAAAAGGATCTTGGTGGATAACAATTGTTCAGCTGATATCCTGTTCCTTTAAGCTTTCTAGAAGATGGGTCTGGACGAGAGAAAGATGAAGAAGGTTGAACACCTGTTGCAAGGATTCTTCGGTGCTCCGGTCAAAGTTGAGGGATCGGTTTAGTTGCCAGTAAGAGTTGGCACCGGAGACCGTCAGGTAGCAGTCATGATCAACTTCCTGGTAGTAGGCATTACCTCGGCTTTCCTACCCTTACTGCGAAGTGGAAGCTCTATGACAATCCGTGCTTGGAGTTGATTGTCGTTAAATAAATAAAAAAAAATAGCGCCACCTCGGAACTCATCAAGCCTCACCTTAGCCATCCATCGGGCTGTGCTGCCACCTCGACCTTTAATTAGGCCGAGCAGCAACCTCGGCCCCCATCAGGGCTCACCTCGACCATCATCGGGCTGTGCTATCACCTCGACCCCTTCTGGCTGTGCTACTACCTCGACCCTCCATCAGGTCGTGCTACAAGTCAGTCTCGACCAACCTGTCACCTAGGCTCGGCACAGTCAGTGATGATAATAAAAAGGCATGAAGGAATCTAAAAGAAAGGCGTTTCCTTCATCGAAGAAGGCCGAAGGCATAAATTACAAGGGGGATGGAAGGCCCAAGCTCAAAAGATACAAAAAGAGACCCGAAGGCATTTCGTTCATCAAGGGGCTTCAGTCGAGAGAACGACTTTGCCATCGACGATTCCTAGGACATCTCGTTCTGAACCATCTTGACCAGGAGTAAGGGGGACTTCATGGAGCTCTGGGAACAGTGACAGGTTGGGGGCTCCGGGCTAAGGCCGAGCTGACTTGACTGAAGGTCCTTAACTTGGTTGGGGGCTTAGGCAAAGGCCGAGTAGACCTGACCGAAGGTCCTTACCTCGGTTGGGGCTCAGGTAAAGGCCAAGCGGACTTGATCGAAGGTCCCTACCTTGGTTGGGAGCTCAGGTAAAGGCCGAGTGAATTTAACCGAAGGTCCCTACCTCAGTTGGGGGCTCCGGCTAAGGTCGAGCTGACCTGACCGAGGTCACCTCGGTTGGGGCTCTGTGCTAATGTCAAGATGACCTAACCGAAGGTCCTTACCTTGGTTGGGGGCTAAGGCAAAGGCCGAGCAGACCTGACCGAAGGTTTTTACTTCGTTTGGGGGCTCAGGCAAAGGCCGAGCAGACCTACACGAAGGTCCTTACCTCGATCGGGGGCTCAGGCGACGGCCAAGGGGACCTGACCGAAGGTCCTTACCTACGTTGGGGGCTCAAGCAAAGGCTGGACTTGACCGAAGGTCCTTACCTCGGTCGGGGGACTCAGGCAAAGGCCGAGCAGACTTGATCGAATGTGACCTCGGTTGGGGGCTTGGGCTAAGGCCAAGCTGACCTGACTGAAGGTCCTTACCTTGGTTGGGGGCTCAGGCAAACGCCGAGCGGACCTGACCGAAGGTCCTTACCTCAGTTGGGGGCTCAGGCAAAGGCCTTCCTTACCTCAATTGGGAGCTCAGGCAAAGGCCGAGCGGACTGACAGAAGGTCTTTACCTCTGTGGGGGCTTCGGCTAAGGCCAAGCTGACCTGACCGAAGGTCCTTACCTCGATTGGGGGCTCTGGCTAAGGCCGAGCGGACCACCTCGGTTGGGGGCTCAGGTAAAGGCTGAGCGGACCTGACTGAAGGTCCTTACCTTAGTTGCGAGCTCAGGCAAAGGCCGAGCTGACATGACTGAAGGTCCTTACCTTGTGGGCTCAGGTAAAGGCCGAGTTGACCTGAGCAAAGGTCCTTACCTCGGTTGGGTGCTCAGGCAAAGGTTGAGCGGACCTGACCAAAGGTCCTTACTTCATTCGGGGGCTCAGGCAAAGGCCGAGCAGAGCAGACCTGACCGAAGGTCCTTACTTCGGTTGAGGGCTCAGGCAAAGGCCGAGTGGACCTGACTGAGGGTCCTTACCTCAGTTGGGGGCTCTGGCTAAGGCCGAGCTGACCTAACCGAAGTTGCCCACCTCGGTTGGGAGCTCTGGCTAAAGCCGAGCTAAAGATCACCCCCTCGGTTGGGAGCTCCAGCTAATGCCGAGCTGACCTGACTGAAGGTCACACCTCAGTTGGGGGCTCAGGCAAGGGCCAAGCGGGCCTGACCAAAGGTCTCGATCGTAGGTGACACGAAAGCCGAGGCCAAAAGAATAAGGCCTTGGTGATACATGGATGAGAAAGAAAACGACGAAAGACATGATTGCTCCCATAGGAAGAGCCTCCTAGTGGAAGTAAGTGGGCTACTGATACGGCCAAACTAATTGCCCAATCAGGTAAGAACACGTGGTATCCAAGGGAAGGACATGTGCCGCTCACCTGATAGAGGCCGCAAGAACTCTAACCACGTAAACTGCATGAAGAGAATATTCCCTAACTGAAGGGAATAGGACATATCCGAGTAGGACTCGAAAAGGGAAAAAGGCGGACCCGAGGGGGACTAAAAAAAGGAAACCCTAAACCCCAAGCACTATAAGAGAGAGCGGGAGAGGAGGGGAGAGGTAAGTAATTAGACCCACACCATTACTCCTGTAAAAAACTGTTCTGTCGGTCTCTAACTTGGGTGTCGAAGGACTAACCCCGGAGATAGCTTCGGGCCTCTGCCTTTGGTGTTTGTGCACGATCAACTCATACGGATTTTCGACAGCAGCAAAAACCCTTGATTATATTAATCTGGATCAGAATTGGCTTCACCTGATCTCAATTCCACCCTTTCTGTAATGGCCATTTCTAGGGTTTGAGGGATTGAATCACTAATTTTCAGATTTGAGGGCTGATTCTACAGTTTTCCACACCGTTTCCAGCCAATTCCAATCCAAGTATTAATAAGGACCGGTTCCAGTCAATTCCGATCCAAGTATTGATAGGGACCGACTTCTTAGAACAAAATCCTGACCAATCCTGATTTCAGCCATTCTACATGATTCTAAGGTTTTTGTGATCGTATCATTGGTTTTTAGATTTGGGGGCCCACTATAGGACTGGTGTAATTCGAATAACTTAATCAACCAAGGTCTGAGTCAATTGAAAATCCTCAATATCAAACACTTAATTTTAAAAAGGGAATCCAATGACATTGAAATCAGAAAATTAAAGCTTTGAGGGAAAAGATTTCATCACGAGGGCCTTCAGTGGTGGACAAGAAAATTTTGAGGGGCTCTTGAAAAATTGAAGGTCCAAGGTCTCATCCACCTAATTGAAAGAGGGATCCAATGACATTGAAATCAGGTAAATTTAAGTTCCAAGGAAAAGATTATGAAACGAGGGCCTTCATTGGCATTTTGTGAATCAGCACAACACTTGGGATTTTATTTTATTTTATTTTTATGTCCCGCTTCCATTGCTTTATGGTGTCCAAAAATGTTGAGCTAATAAAGGTCCGTAACCAATTCAAAGAAATAAAAGCATTTTCCAATAAATATTCAGTAGATGTTATAGAAGGAATCACCAACTTTATTGAAGGTGCCTTCAGAGTGCTATCTTTCTAGGGCTTGAGGTAAGCTTAAGTGGAGGTCAATATCATATGAGATGAAAAGAAATTAGGAAATTTCTCAAGTTTTTTCCTATGTCAATCTTCCATTTCCAACAAAAAGAACACCACCTCCTCTTGACGTTTACACAGCTCACATTCTTTATTCAGTATGCATTGGAAACTTTAAATACAATAAAATCTAAAAGAACAATTTAAGACAACCCACAAATGGTGGATTTCAATAAGAAAAACCTCTTTTTTTTTTCTCTTTTTTTATAGGTAGGGAGGGAAGTAGGTAACAGGAGACTCGAACTTGAGACCTCCTGATGAGCATGTGTTTTTTGCACATCATACTCACCAACTGAGAAGGACCTCATTTGATCCTCAAAAAATTTCACAGATCTAGAATGAATTTAAAGACTTAAAACTGATATGGGTGTGGGAAGTGGAGGAAAATTTATGATATCATGGCAATTGTAACACCCTGAAATTGGAAGCAGTTGAATCTCCAGTGTTAGAACTTAGTTGACACTGATGCCACTGATTGTTTGTATATGGTCACCATATAAAGCCATAAGGGGAAACAGTTGGCAGACTCACCAGTCAAGTGAAGGGATGAAATGGTTAAGATGAGGAACAAGTTCCACTCTTGGTGGACTTAGAATCCCAATGGTTAAGGTTGCAGGTGGACTAAAAATAGGGTCATCAGTAGGTTGCCCAGCTGACAATCGGCCAGCCGGTTCTACTTGCCGGAGAGCATGTCTGCAGAAAATTTGGAATCTTTTATTGTGGGGCCCGCATGCTACATGGTATGGAAGGGAATTCTTTATTGATTATAAAGCACCCAACATGTAAAGGAATGGGTAGGTCCATGAGCTAGTATACAAGAACAACTCAGTTCCTATAAAACTAGTGTCACAGCCAAATAGGCCTTAGGCTGTTGGCTATATAAGGGGACCCTCACCTCCCTCTTCTCATTTATAGCCCTACCGAATCGTGGGCAAAAAGAAAAGTGGAAGGATGAGGAAGGAAGAAGAAGAAGGAAGGCAGGGGGAGAGAGATGCAGTTGTGTTGCTGCTGCCCTATCATGAAGTTGTTGGTGCCTCTCTCAACATGCTGCTAGAGGAACCAGAGGGCTGCCAAGGTTGCTGCCTCTACTGGGAAGGTGTCGTCTGAGAGTTGGACAGCTGCACCAATAGCACTGTGGCTACACTTGCAAGTCCCAGGAACTGGGAAGAAGGTAAAATTCCTCAACTAACCCTATAAATCTATAAGGGTAGAATTCGGCCAATAGATTAAGGTTAGTGTAAAATTTAATTGGGGAAAGGGAATTAGTTGTGGAAACTCAATTCAGCTCACTACAGCTGAAGCCCCAATTTTGGGACCCAAATTGGAACCTAATTGGCTGTACAATTGTTCAAAAATCTTAGATCATAGGGCTTTTTCCATTTAGGTGAAATTAATTGTAATTGGAGCTAGGATAAATTTATACACATCCCCAATTTGGTCCGGGAATGGGAAGAAAATATAGCTGGGTCACCCAGGCAGGGAAATTGGGAAATTGAGACCCAACTGAACCCAATTGATCCTGGACCTAGTAAAAGAAACTAAATTGGAACCGGACAAGAGTTTCAGTAATTTTAATAAATTCAATTAAATATAAATGGGTGGTGAATTGAGTGGGATGGGCTCCTGTATGCTCAATTGGACAAGAATCCCAGTTAATTCCCAGAAAACCCTACTATAAATAAATGAACTGAATTAGGGTTAGGAAGAATTGGATTGCAATTGGCCAATTAAGCACCTCTCCCATGTTACATATCACATAAGGGATTTGTGGAGTGAAATTGGAGGCCCAACACTTGGGAATTTGTCATGGTAGATTTTGCTACAGATGGAAAAAATTCTGCTTTCTGCAAGCCTTGTCCGGCAGTTTGCTGCGGCCAACCGGTGGGCCTAGGCCATATCTTCTGGTGGGAGTCCAAAAACACTGCTGGGATTTCCCAGTATTGCTAAGTGACTTCCACTACCTTAAGCATGTGGAATGGAATGTGATAGACTTCATTTGCACAAGAAAGGGGAGATAAACTAGGAAGGAAGGAATGAGAGAGAGAAGGTCTGTGAGGGCTCTAGTTGTGTGAGAATTCTTGCTCAGTCAATTAGAGGGCTGAAGAAATTACATACTACCTTAATTTAGTATCTGGAGACCAAAATGCAGTATCTTGATTTTGTTAGGCATGTGAGTCAGGTCAGTGAACCACATATGCGTCAAGGAGCCAAGTTGGCTAATTAGGTCAGTTGGCTGAGAGAGATGCTGATCTGGGTTCAGAACCTCTACTTGACATCTAGTTTGAATTCCGATGAGGGAAACTCAAACCTTGGACAGTAAAATACTAAAACTAACTTTAATAACAAATTGTTAATTTAGGAACCTAAGATACTTAGCGAGGATACGCGTTGATGGGAATCCAGCGAAAGAACATCAGATTCTGGTATCAAGGTGAGTGGGTGTTTGTTTTGTTTTACGAAATGTTTTTATACATTTTATTTCTATATACCCATGGGTAGTGCTGTGGAAACTTTATTTTGGTTGTATATATATATATATATATATATATTGCACATGTGGCATGGTTTTATAGAGATTCATGTGACCGTGGTTTTTTGGATGTGTAGTAATATAGATGAGTGATAATGATTATAACATTGATGGTCTGAGAGACACGGTCTAGCCGATGGAGAATTCCAATACCGTGGGCTCAAAGATCAGTTTTATAATCATAACCACAGTTGGATGATTGGATGCTAGGATTATGGACGCATGTAGATTGTATATGCTTTAGATCACATCCCAATGCTATAATCCTTTGCCAATAGGGGGTAAAGTATTGGCTAATCCCACTCGATGGTTGGTCATGGAGGACTACTATGCCCAGATACGATGTACTATATCCTTAGATGGCATAACATGGTATAATGTACTATACACATGGCTGTCAGACAGTATGGGAGACCGATGTTGGTGTGGGATTCCATGACTGTGGCTAGCAGTGGTTACTATTTAGGGGTTAGATGGGGGACCAAGGTTCTCTCCGGGATTGGCTAACTCCTGCTTGCAACTAACTTGCATCCTTGGAGCCCGACGTACTAGAGAAGGGGATACCACCTACGTTCCTTATAGCACTTATAACTATATATTAAGACTTAGTAATTAAGATGGAATATAATAAATGAAAGGGATCATATGGTTGTGCATATGTGACATCATGGTGTAATACCCTACTTCTTAAACCCGGTCTGATTACACGGTTGACCCAGTTTAACCATGTAGGACCCAAATCGGAGAGAGTTAAGGCGGGTTCTTTATGGACCATGATGGCAAGGGTGACCTTAAACACCGGCTGGTCAGACAAGTCCGAGCCAGTGCCAGAGGAGACGGATGTACCCAAGCCATGTACATGCACCTATCATAAGGCCATGTACGGATAAAGTAGGTATGTAGCCGTATCTTAAGGCGCATACGTATATTACATGTTATGCCAAGAGTGAGATTCGTGCCGAGAGTCGAACTCTGTCAAAATCCCACTTGTTGGCCATGTTTTGACCCTTAGGTGGGCGGTCACAGGTGGGCGCATCCACCCACCTGAGTGACCCACCCTTGTGATTACTTAGTTATTTTAAGAAGTATATATAACATTTATGTCTTCCTTTTCCTTTTCTCATTTATGACACTCAGACATTGGTGAGAAGAGTAAAGAGGAGAGAGAAGAGAAGAGAAGGAAGAGGAAGAAGAGATGGATTTCAGCGGCGCCAAGGCTTGATCTTCCCATTTCGACGCCGAAAGAGTGATCTCCAACACTAGATCTACTTTTAGAGGTGAGCAAAGGCTAGGTTCCTTAAACTTTCACCATACCCAAGTAAAACCCTTGATTTGGGTAGGGTTTCTTGAGGTCTTGTAAATCCTCCTTGAGATGATGAATCTAAGGTTTAATAGATGATCTATGTGTTGATTTTGAAGGATTTGAAGAAGTGTTTATAAGGTTAGAGAAGCATTGTTGATTTGAAGTGATTTTGGGGTTTTGAAGGAGTTGAGCAAAGAAGGTAAGATGACTTTCTATTCCTTAAATCTAACCTAGATCTAGGTTAGAACCACCTTATGAGACCTTGAATGTGTGAATAATGGGTTTGAAAAATCCCCATTTGATTCTCCAAAGGTTGGGGAAAAATGGCACTTTCCCGCCAAGACCGGTGGGCCATTTGGCCTGCCTGAGGGCACTCTCCTGAGAGGGCAGACCCTCGGGGCCAACTAGCGGGCCAACCGGCGGGCCGACCTGCCCACCGGTCTTAGCAGGACCCTCGGGCCCAATCGGTGGGCCAGACCGGTGGGCCGACCGGTGGGTCTGACTGGTGGGTCAGACAGGTGGGCTGTCCGACCCACTCGAGAGGCTCCCAACGTGATTTTTACGTCCGATTGGACCCAAAACGGATGTGCGACATTCTTCTAGGATTCTAAACATGATTTGGTCATTGGATCTTGTTAATTTTGAACCCAAAGGGGCGAAATACTAACCCCGCTCACTCATGATAGGTTTATCAAATCTTACGCTTTTCGCACCGGATCTCACCCGTACTGAGCGTGAGTCCTTGTACACTATAAGCAAGTGGGGAGAGGATGTTTGGCCTTGTTTCAAGGCATTGTTTGGAATTCATCTAATTGTATCTAGACTAGCCATGTCATCATGAAAATGCTCTGTAGATTAGTCATCCTCACATTGTCATGCCATGGGTGCTGTGTTTATTTTCTAAATGTCAAGTGATGATATGCTTATGTGATGAATGTTGATATCATTGTGCATGATACATTAATAGACTAGATGCCGTAGTCGGCTTGGAAAAGAGTGCATTGGTGGCCCGAGGTATAGGACGCGGTGGCACTATGCAATCGTACTATTGTCATATAGGAGCATGCGGTTTAGGATTATCATCTTTCCATACTACGACCCTTCCCAACAGGGGTTAAGGTGTTGGGTTACCATTTGGAGAGAAGCAGTGATCGCGGTTGTCGGGTC
>NW_024868942.1:0-66742 GCF_013358625.1 Macadamia integrifolia
GAAGAGGGAATGAGAGGGGGGAGAGAAGACTACTGAAGGAGCCTACTTACTTGAACTTCAACCCTCGAACTGAAAACTTGATCGATTTGAGATATTACTAGTACTAAAAATCAGATCTGGAATAAACCAAATCTGAAATTTCTAGTACTAGAGAAAACAAATCTTGAAAAAAAAATTGCTCCACGGCTCGTGATCTTGTCACCTAGATCTAAGCCTAGAACTATAACTTAAAAAATTACAACTCAATTGCATAAATCATAAACATAAAAGGTCTGAATAAAAATAAAAGAGTGCTTGCATCAATTGAAATAAAAAAAGCTATTACAAAAGTGATTAAAGAAAAGATAAAGAAGAACTAAAACTAAAGAGAGAGCAAGAGAAAGAGAGAGGAACTAAAAAAAATTAGAAGAAGAATGAATTATCTCCCCTCCTCTTACATGAGTTGTATTTATAGGTAATGGGGAGGTAGGGCAACATATTTCTCTTTCCTAAAAGGGAGAAACCCACAATTGGTTGTGAGATCTTTTGAGACCAAAAGTGCTAAGGTGGAGGAAAGAGAAGAGAGAAATAAACTTGGAGAAATTTCCTATAATTTGTTTACTTATTTTCTTTCCTTTTTTTTTTTTTCTAATTTATTTCTCTTCTTTTTCTCCCTCCAAGGGACAATTTTCCTTCTTTCTTTGTGTGCTTTGGACAATCTTTTTGATGATGTGGAGGAGAGAGAAGATTTGGACAATCTTTATTTCTCCTTTTTTTTTTTTCTTCTCTTCTTGTGCAGGAACCCTTCCACGATTTTCCTTGCTTCTAATTTGATGTGGAAATCCCCTCCATGTCCTTAGTGCTTTAAGTGAGTGAAAAACAAGAAATCTTCAACAAAATTCTCTAAAAAAAACAACCATGAGATTCAAACTTGAGACCTCTTGGTGAGCAAGGGAATTTTGTACACCATAGCTCACCAACTACGTTAGGTAGTTGTTGTTACCAAAAACGAATCTTCAATCACTTAAGGATGTGGTCCATCGATCCTTTTTGGCATTTAGAATATTCCTTGTACCTTTGGGACAACTGCAAATGGGTTGGTTCTGCATCTCAGTTAAGTTCTAATCCATTATTCTTTTTCTAGTCCGAAAAGAATAATCATTTGTACGAGTAACCAAAAGAATGCGTACTTTTAATTGGACACGTCCATCTTGCTCAGAATTTTGTCCTCTTTGCAACCATGAAAAGAAATATGACTTCTTTACGTGTAAAATTGGAGATATAGCGTCCGATAGTCCTTAAGGCCTTGAGAATATAAAACTTGCAAAAAGAGAGTAAAACCCAAGGTAGCTCCATTCTAAATATATAAAATGCATGTTTTACTACCCTAGATTTCACACATAAATGTGCTCATCAATTACCCTTGTGTCTAGAACAATGACATGCACATGTCCTGAGATCAAAACTGAGTGGATTGATCGGTGGCCTTATCTGAACCCTAACATAAGCAGAGATCAACAAGATGAGGGATGATTGCTTTATTTTTGGATTGTTTTATTTTTATAGAACTTCTCATATGTGTAATATTGTATATGATGATTTAAATTGCATAAGTATGATGATGACATGTCATAGGTTACATTTTTATGATTATGATATGAATTGTTATGGATATGTATGGTAGGATCTGGTGTGGCCGAGGTGGTACCAGTACCATGATCATCGTGTGTTTGGTTGTATGTATAAGACAGAATTTGGCATGGCCGAGGTGGTATTGGTGCCGTGTTTATCGTATGTATGTTGCATTCATACATTGATTATGTGCATTAGAGTTAGTTGTAGTCACGGATTACACCTTATAGCCGATGTATTACTGGTATCATGTGCTCCGGGACTACATTTGGAAATAGATACACTTTGTGGTCGACGATTGGTACCGGTATTGCGTAGTCCATACTCAACTGTGATATACATGCTAGATTAGGTAAATGGTCTCAGGTTTAACTTTGTGGCCGATGTGTTAACGGTATCTTATGCTCAGGACTGTATTTAGAGATGAATTACACTTTGTGGCTGAGGTCTTATCGGTATCGTGTAATTTATACTAACTGTATCATTATGAAGGCATGTAGCATATATGTGGTTAGGTATCACTCCCTATGCTATAAACCCTTTCCAATAGGGGTAAAGGTATTGGATAACCCATTATGGTATGTTCGATGTGCCTTTTCGGAATGTCACACCCACGGTACGATGTGATTGTTGCCGAAGGTGAGAACTTGTCAGGTGTAGCCGATGATTAGTACCGGTGCCATAATAGCCAGGAGGGGGTTGTCAGAGGTTTGCTAGGTGACCCATGGATGCATACGGGGACCCGCAGGCTTCTATTCATGGCTAGGGTTTGTATCCCTGCGTAGTCGATGGCGGTTCCTAGGCAAGAGATACAGCCTAATGTGCCGTAGTAGCATTTACCAGACTTAGTTGTATTGTTAGGTGCATAATAAAATGAATAAATTGCATCACAAGCATCATAGACTCTGTGTTTAATTTCTGCAATCATGCATTATAAATTATTACTACGATTGTTATACTTGGATATGTTTAAACCCCACCCCTCACTGAGCGAGTTGGAAAGCTCACCCCACATATACATCCTCTTTTTAGATGATGATGTAGGTACGGTTGTACCCATGGCTAGTGATTCTCTATCCTTCAGACTCGAGTATGGAGTGAGCGACTGGTGGATGCCAAACCCAAAGATGCATAGCCAAGACTATGCTTGTGATTTCTGTGCATACGTGGCACCATGGGGTGTTCGGCGTATTTTTGGTGATTTTGATACGAGTATGTGGATGGTACATTTCTTTTAAACTTATTAGTTATACATCATGGATAAAAGGATAATTTGGTTATAGATAATATTTTATCACTAGATAATTTTTCCATTTTATTAATGATTCCACTACTATACTATGATTCCGCTGCTTTTGGTTGGTTTGTGATGTGAGATTGTGAAATGTTAAGGTACTGCTATCAGAGATCCTAGTAGGTTTGTAAGACAGGTACGCGTCTTACTCACACCACCGGTATTCCTAATGGTAAATTAGGTCTACTGGAAGTGGGGTGTGACAAATGAGAGTCGTAGCATGCCATTCTTCTTTTAATAGACTTGAAATCCACTCCATTAGACTTCTATAGTAGTATTACCATGTCAATGGGGTGAGTATAGCTCTAATGGTCATTTTGAGGACAAAGATTGGGAAACGGATCATTTCTAGGATTCTTTGACCGTGCAATAACGTCAGGCTGATGGAATTTATAACATCATAATTCCTAAATCATAATAAGGATCTTGTCAATATACTATGAATCATTTCAATACAAGAGGAAAAAACAACATACCGTTCACCGTTGATGGCATGTTGTTTCCAGCAGAGCTTGACGCAACCATTGATGTCGTCCTTGCACAAGCAACCTTCTCCCTTCTTCAATGGATGTAGGTTTCTCCCCTTAGTATTTTCTCAATGCACTTCTCTAATAGGTGAAATTAGCACGTAACTATACAAGGGGGGAACTAATCTCGTTTAATAACATAATGCCCATCTCCCATCAAGGTAGGCCAATCAATTACAGAGCAATCTTCCCTATTTGCAACCAAACTAATATGGTGGATATCCCTAATAGAATCCAATCTAATTGGCAATCAAATCAAATATTGGGTTTCCATAATGGAACCTAATTAATGGTCAATTGGGACATAAAAGGAAATAAATCCTACAATCTCCCACTTGAACAATTTGACCAGTTCATAACAACCCAAGTTTTATTTATGAAAAAAACAAGTCAAAAGATTTGTTTGTTAAAACGACAATTCCTAGATTCAAACAATTTTAGAAAACAACTCAATGTAGCCACTTTAACAAAACACCCCATTCTTGGTTGCATTCAATAATACCTTGAATGAATGAAACTATTGATAAGAACTATAGTGGCTATGCATCATTTATCAGTCGTCACACTCCCTTCCACAATCATAGTATCAACAATCTCAACCAAACCAGTTCTTAAGTAGGGAAACAAATAATAAACGGTCTAAAAAATAATACCTCATTTATATCAAAGAAATGTGTACACACAATAATAAAATAAGAAATATTCAGAAACCACATATAATGTGATCACTATACAAGAGTGTCATGTACAAATACAAATGACAAAACACATTAATTCTTAATCAGACTCATGTTTGCAATAAGATCCGCGTAAAACTTTGGTGCGCTTATTAGTCATAATCATCATATTGGTCATGATATATACAATATACACTCTTGTTTCTGAATTATATTTATAAAACTGTATTAAACTCCAAAAGATTTTACTTTACAAAAATACTTATCATTCTTGGAATAATTCACAACTGCAATATTGTCTCAATATATTCTCAGCAACTCCAAAGGGTGTCAACAGCCCGAAGTCCTAAGACAATGACAATATTGCTATAGATGCGGCCTAAAAGCATGCCATGAACTCCACTTTTAAAATAAAAGTAAATAATTAATAATACTTCTTAAACTTCAAAGAAACTGTCCCACCATTAAGTACAAACTCATGTCTAGATATAGACTTTCTACATCGAGGTATCATACATAATCAGAGTCCTTATACCTGATCACTTCTAAATAATCAAATTCTCTATAGGTAAGCATGCAATTTTTAGTTTCCTGAAGGTATCTTATCACCTTCAATCACATAGTTACCCAATATGTAGAATCAATATTATGACGGGTACAAAAAATATTACATACATAAGGTCCCATATCGCAGAATAGTAAGAAACACCTTTTAAAAGCACTCATTATGAATATTCTATGGGCACTACCTTAAATCAATTTTATCACATTAAATTATAGATACAATACTTGATCATTAAATCTACATATTATATCCCTTTAAAATTTTATCAATTTAGGTTTCTTGTGATAGCCTAGATAATTGGTGAGATATATGATAATATATCTTTAAGCTGGTAACAAAATAGGCTAAACTCATATCTTTCATTTAGAAGTTCTTGAGAGAAACAATTTCATATTGCTTATCTAAATAAGATTATTCATATACAAAATACAAAATATAAACATGCTCCCACTGAGTTTCAAATATATACATCTATAAAGATGTTTTCAACAAATCTGAAGGAAATACAAGAAAATATGGTTAAACATGATATATACCACTATCAAAAAGCTTGTTTAACTTTGTATACGAATTTATTATACATGCACACTAAATCTTCCTTATCCATTAAATTCTTCATACTGGTTTATGTAGATTTTCTCATTTAAGTCCTTATTCAAGAATATACTTTTCACATTCATTTGGTGAAGCTCCAAGTCATAATAAGCCACCAACGCTAAAATGCTCCTAAGAAAATCCTTCTTAGAAACAAGAGAGAATGTTTCATAGTAATCAATGTCTTCTTTCTTTTTTGAGTGAAATCTTTACAACTAGTCTGGCTTTATATCTTTCAATATTACCTTTCATCGTGATTAGTTTTAAATACATACAATCAATTACCTTAAGGCTCTTAGGTAGTTTGAATGAGTTCCTAGACATCATTGTCACTAATTAATTTCATCACATCTTTCATGGGATCTACCCACTTTTAAGATAATCATCATCATTAATGACATGTGAAAATTATATCATTCTTGATTCTATATCGAACTCTAATTCTTGGTGATATACTATACAACCATCCGAAATAACAGACCTCTTAACTTTCAAAGGTCTAACATAAATTTTGATTGAAGAACATTCATAGCATTCTCTGTGATAACTACATCATAGAGTGTTACATCTTTCATAGTTTCTTTACAGGATTATTTTCAATAGTCACCCATGGGACAATATTATCAATATATATAAACATCATTAGCAAAATCTAATATTTCTCAAATACCACGTTACATGGTTTCACACGCCCACTAATATTATCATTCTCTAAAAATCTAGCAGTTTATATTTACACAATTCTGGTATTACGAGTGGTTTCAAAGATACAGTCATTTAACCACTAACAATTAACCATAAAGTAATAATTTATGATTTTAAGGTTAAATTTTATTTTATAGAGTTCAAACAATAAAGCACTTGCGTATCATACTATGTATCAATTTCATAAGGGTATGATTACGTCTTCTACAATGCCAAGTATAGAAAGAATTATGTATAGGGGAGTTATACCCTTCAACTTAAAAGAATCGACTAAATATAATAATCCTTATGATAATTACTATATTTTACTTAAATTACTTATTTTTAATATAATCTAAGTAAATAGTAAAATCAGTGAAGTCAAGACTTGACAATATTCTTTCCTTCACTAATCTCTCTTTTCTAGGTCTAGATATATGACCTAAGCATTTATGTTATAAAAGGGCGAGGAATCAACATTGTTGGATTCATGTATGAATCCAACACTTATATACAAAGTAAGAAGAAAGTTTCTAAAAGAAAAAAGATAATCCAAGATAATTTTATAAAGTCCATCATATAAATATCCAGTATAAACTAAATTATTATCTTTATAAACATTAACAACTTTATTCACAAAATTAAAGTTGCACTTTTCAGAGCCAAGCCTAGATATAGAAAATAAGTTTAGAACATATAGAGTATTTATAAGGTCTACTTGGAATCCAATATTAATAATGAGTCTACGAGTATGCTAGAATTCTAGCATCTATCAGGTTTCCACTAGACTTTACTCCACATTCTTTTGAATTCAACTAGACTCTACTCCCACATTTCTTTTGGATTCAATATCATAAGGTATCCTTACATGGAAGATTAACAATAATACCCTAGTGAATCTTTCAATTATCACATGAAATTAATTAACATTGGTTTGGAAACATGCAAGGATTTACATTATTACCCTTCTTTTCAAACCAATCCATATCTAACAATCTTTCTGGAAGTATCACTTCCCATTATGTTACACCCATGCCCTAATCCGGTCTAATTTGAATTGTTGTGACAGGCCTTGGATGGAGATCGAAAGTACGATCGGGTTTTAGCTCACGGTTGCACATTACCAAAGGGGTAGAGATGACCATGTTCATACAATGCATGCCTATCTAACTGGAGGGGATTCATACCTTTCGATCCCAGATGGTAAGTGACCTGACTCCCACACTTAAACTCTGGCACGCATTGAAATTACCGAATAGCCTTAAGCATGTCCAAGGACAACCACCCATGCGAGACCAACCTTAGGACAACAAGTTGTCTTGACCACCGAAAACAAGCCATTGAAAGCAGCCTGGGCCTGGATCCCATGCCTGTTTTTGGTGGGTTGATAGGCCACTGATGCCCGTGGTTCCCACCACTCGCATCGTAAATGGTTCTGGATGATCCCATATCAGCGTTCACACCTTCCTCATGATGTGAACACTTTATGGACCTAAATGGTTGGGCCCTTGTGCCCCGAAATTCATTTTAACCCGATTGGTCCAAAAGGGGTCCAATCCAAATAGACCCTAAGGTCCACTTAAGTTATAAGTTAGGAAATAAGGATTCATTTTCTAGTTTCCCTTGTGCTCAACATAGGCGAGGAGAGAAAGAGGAGAGGAAGGAAGAATAAGAGGAAGAATGAGAAGGTTGGAGGCTTACCATGGTGCCGGCTACTGCCTTGTTGCCAGAATTGTTGCTGGAGGTAAGTACAACCTCCCATACCACTCTCTCTCTTCATTTTGACCTATAAAAAGCTAGGTATGTATGGAATCTTGGTATACAAACCATGTTAAGGTTGTAGAATGCATGTTCTACCCTCTCGGTGTTGTTGACGAGCTCGAACCAAGCTCGGTGAGCTCTGACAACATGTATTGCCAAAAGACTAACTAGGGTTTCTATCATTCGATCGATGTATCTCCCAAACAGCTCGTGGAATTAGATTTTCTTGGCTTAGAATGATGCTAGGAACATCCCCTACAAAATCCACGAAACAAATCATAGTGATCGAGCACGAGCCGGAAAGCCCCAATTCAAGTTGGACCTTTCTGTACTACCACCAAAAATATGGCATAGGAACCATTGTAGTTGTTTCTGGTGGGCTGTTTCGAGTGGACATATGATCCTTATGTGCTTTCTGTCACCTCCACTCAGTATTATCACTTGGGACCAGTGTTTTTACCCTTTGGGGGTGACCTGTGTGGATCCCTCCCGATATTCCTGACGCATACTGATGTAAAATTCCATTGTGTCTAGGATAGTGACGTGTACATGCCCCGAATCCAGAATTGATTTGATCGATCGATGGCTGTACTTGAAGCCGAACACACTCGATCGTAAACTAGGTGAGGGATGGACTGTGTTTAGTTTTAGAATATTTAGAGATGAATTGTATAGAGATATATGATGGGATCCGGTGTGGCCGAGGTGGTACCAGTACCGTGATCGTCGTGTGTTTGGTCGTGTGTAAGAAGGAATTCGGTGTGGCTAAGGTGGTATCGATGCTGTGATTGCCATATGTATATTGCATTCATGCATTGATTATGTGTATTAGAGTTAGTTGTAGTCATGGTTTAAACTTTATGGCCAAGGTCTCACTGGTATCGTGTATCCCAGGACTACATTTGGAAATAGATCCACTTTGTGGCCAATGATTGGCACCGGTGTCGCGTAGTCCATACTTAACTGTGATATGCATGCTAGATTAGGTAAATGGTCTCGGGTTACACTTTGTGGCCGCGGTCTTCCTGGTATCGTGTATCCGAGATTGTATTTGGAGATGGATTACACTTAGTGGCCGCGGTCTTACCGGTATCATGTAATTCATACTAACTGCATCACTATGAAGGCATGTAGAATATATGTGGTTAGGCATCACTCCCTATGCTGTGAACCCTTACCAACATGGGTTGAGGTGTTGGATAACCCATTGTAGTATGTTCGATGTGCCTTTCTGGAATGCCACACCCTAGGTATGATGTGATTGTAGCTAGAGGCGACAACCTATCCGGCGTGGCCGATGATGTACCGGTGCTGTGACTGCCAGGAGGGGGTTATCGGGGGTTTGCTGGGTGACTCATAGACATATACAGGGACCGATAGGCTTCTATTCATGGCTAGGGTTTGTATATTTGCGTAGTCGATGTCGGTTCTTAGATGAAGGATACAGCCTAATGCGCTGTAGTAGTATTTACCAGATTTAGTTTGTTTTGTTAGGTGGATAATAAATAAATGAACTGCATCATGAGTATCATGGACTATGTGTTTAATTTTTGCAATCATGCATCATAAATTATTACTGCTATTGTCTTGCTTGGATGTGCTTGACCCCACCCCTCACTGAGCGAGTTGGAAAGCTCACCCCACGCATACACCACTTTTTAGATGATGATGCAAGTACCGTGATGCCAATGGCGGGTGACCCAGTATCTTCTGGGTCAGAGTATGTTGTGAGCGACTGGTGGATGTCAGAAGCAGAGGAGCACGATCAAGATTGTGCTTGCGACCACTGTGTTTACGCCGCACCGTGAGATTGTACATCATATTTTGATACTTTTGGGTATAACTGTGGATTGTATATTGTTTTTGAGATTATATTATACGTCATGGATGAATGTAACAGAATAATTCAATTATCGCTATTATATTATCATTAGACTTTTTCCCATTTTAATTATGATTCTGCTACTATACTCTGATTCCGCTGCTTATGTTGGTTTGTGATGTGAGATTGTGAAAATGTTAAGGTACTGCTATCAGAGATCCTGGTAGGTTTATGAGACAGCTATGTGTCTTACTCACCCCGCCAGTTTTCCTAATGGTAAGTTGGGTCTACTGGAATTGGGGTGTGACAGCTATGGTATCAGAGCGCGATGCTCTGCCTTAACTCACAATCTCAGCCAAACCATAACTTAAGGAAATTAGGATTTAATAAAAATCTTGAGAAAAAAATAATAGAAATTGCACAATTAGGAGACAAGTATAGGTGTTAAAGTCATTTCATTATAATAGAGAACTTGAATACACAGCTTACACTTTTCATAAAAAAAATAAAGTACTAAAAACAGGAAAACCTAACTAGCCTAAGTCTAAGAAATTAAACAACTAAAGCAAATGACATAATGTAAAAGTTCAGCTATACCTAAAATATCAAACTCAAATAAAATATGGAAAGAAAAATCCTAAAAGCTATAGTGGCAACTATGCCACTACTCTTGCTGCTCTTGCCACTGCTGTTGCTGGTTCTGTTCCTAGCCTTGAGCCTGTATCGGACCACGCATTCCTGGAGGAGGCACCAGAATACCAAGATGGAAGACCATCGCCTGCTTCTGTGCCTCTAGGGAGGCCACTCTATCGTCCATAAGATAATAGGTATTGTTTATACTATTGAGGCGGCCATCTATGCTCTTCATCAGAGATGTGGTGGTGTCTAGGCGGGTCATAACATCATTGAGACCGTAAGGCCTCACACCCCTAGTGCCCTGAGGAATAGAAGCAGCCATAGAACCCATAGTCTAGGGATCAGGTGGTGGAACCCCAACAACCCTAGCAACTTCTTCTCCTGCACCACCCACACCTCCACCAACATCACTGGCATCACTGTCGACATTACCGGCACCGCCACCCTCTACCTCTATAGGCTGCTACCTCTACTGAAATAGGTGTCACCTCCCTTAGATCTATGGTCATCTTCCTCAGAGAATCTTGGTTGAAGTTTATGACCTCTTCACCCAAGCGTGCCTCTGCCTCCAAGTCTGCCCCAAAGTGGCAGAAGATGTCAGTAAGTATTCTTCCATAGCACAAGCTTCCCGCTCGGTGATCCACTCCTTTGGACCGAAGCACCATGGTCCACATAAAAAGGTAAGGAAGATGTATCTGCACCCCCATGTACACTCAGTAGGTCACGTAGGCTTGCAGTGCGAATATCTCATCATAGTGTCCGCAAGTGGGGAGGACATTCAACTGAATCGCATGGTAGACAACCTTTGGAGTAGGAAAATAGTTGACTGAACGGTTCCATCCCTTGGCTTCTTTAGTTAGCATGTCATTAATCTCCTTAAAGGTATCGGGACTTTGGAATTCATATGTCAGAGTCCAAGGCAGGCAGTACACTAGGTTGCCTGCATTGGTGGCCATCAGAATATTGGCCAGCTGCCCTATGTCAAAGGAGATCTCCCCTCCCTTCACATAAGAGGTGATCCACATCTCTTCGGTACCCCGTTTCACGCATTGCAAGTTGGAGTAGAACAATCTGACTAGTGTGGGGTAGTAGTACTTGTTGGGTTTTAAGATACAATACCACCCAACCTCATCAAATCATTAATGTAGACGGAATGCATGGAAGTCATTGGTCCTCATATAGACTCCCGGGTCCACATTGCAGCACTCGAAGAGTTCCCAACTGTCTCGCTCAGCCACAGAGTAGAACATGATGGGGTTGAACTGAGTGGCGGCGTCTTGCTCCTCTTGTTCAATGGCACATCGGGTACGTACATGACGTCCAGACATTATTGCAATGTGATTCCTAAGGATTTAGGATGAAAAACCAGATTCAATGGCTGAATATAAAGCTCACAAAGAAGAAAATCATAAAACTAGGTTACAGAGAGGAGGAACATACCTTTAGTGTGAATGCGGCACCGATTGATTGCAAAATAGTGAGAGGAAGGTAGGGAATGGGTAGCAAAAATCCTCCTTGGCCGTTTTCACACCTTTCCCATAAGTGAAAATAGGTGTTGTACAAAGGATCCAAGACCCGAGCCAATTTATAGCCGTTTTGGTGCCACTAGAAGCAGCCCACCAGAAACACTGGGCATACTTCCGGTGCTTGTTTCCGGTGAAGGGAAATTTTAGATTTTTACCGTCTATTTTACCACCGGAAATACCACTGATATTTCCGGTGGATTGACCCATATTTCTGGTGATATGCCCGCTATTTTCGGTGGACTCTTTTGGAAAATAAATCATTTTATTTTTCAAATCTAAAATTTTATTTTGGTTACTTTAACATGTGTGGGCCCCACTTATACATGACCTAACCCTAATTTTGACTATCATATACGTGTGGGACCCACTATGCATGCATATGTTCCAATTATGCAACCTTATTTATGCATATACACTAAATGGATTCCTTCACAGGAGTCATGTCATGTCAGAACACCCAATTTCGATCCCAATCACACCCGTCACCTTTCGCTTCCCCTACACAGAATCAGAGTAGACCCCGCAATGCACCTCTAGCTCCGTCTATACTTACAGCCCAGGATGTGGCATCCATCATGAATAACATGATGTAGGAAGTTGAAGAAAGGCAAAACCAGTTTATGGCTAGGATCGATAATAAGATCCAAGTGACAATGGAAACCCATAATGCACCACCCGCACCTCTTACTCTACTGGAACCCTTTCTAATACCCTCTGGATCGGCTACCCTTCAAACATCTGGTGGGGCACAAGTGCATGGGCAGGTGCAAGACCCGATGCCAATCAAGCTCAAGCCCATGTAGACGGCTAGACAGACTTGACAAAAATGATGGAGAAGTTTCAACGGCTTAGGCCCCCATGCTTCTCTAAGGTGAGCCAAGACCTGTTGTATCCATCAAGATGGATTGGTGGAATGGAGAAGGTTTTTACACTAATGGGCTACACTAATGAGCAAAAAATTTTGTGTGCGGGCTATCAGTTACAGAATGAAGCAGATGATTGGTGGAGTGCCATCGAGCCTATTCTGAGGGCTAGTAACCCGAGCCCCACTTGGGCAGACTTTAAAGGGTCCTTCTTTGAGAACTATTTCCTGGAAAGCTTCCAAGATAGGAGAGAGAGTGAGTTCTCTCAATTGGTTCAAGGTTCCTGGTCTGTGCTCGAGTATCAGCAATGCTTCAAGGAGCTATTCCATTTTGATCCTGAGCATCTCAAAGGTGATAGAGCTAAAGCAAAGAAGTTTAAGAAAGGGTTGAGGCCAGGTATTGGGTCAACCATTGTGGGGTTGAAACTGTAGACCTATGCTGAGGTAGTCCAAGTGGCCAAATCCATTAAAGATTGGCATAGAAATAACTTCATGGCCCAACAAGGAACTGGAAAGAGGCCAATGGGATCTACTGATTCTAGAGGAGGTAGCAAACCTTTCCAAGTGTCCTATGTCAACCCAACTTTAGTGCAATTCAGGAAGCCTGATGTTAGTCAGAATTCCCAGTCCTCCCAATCTAGTGTTGTATCTCAGTCTTTAGGATCTAGCCCGAGATGCTTTCATTGTGATCAGCTAGGCCACATCGCAAGGACATGCCCCCACCGAAGGCCAGGTGATGCACCCTACACTATGCCACCTAGGCCCCAGCAGACACATTCGGCCCCTAGACTAGTGTAGCCTCTACAGGTCCAGAGACCACAGGATAGGATGTTTGCTATGACTGCAGAAGATGCCAAGGCTGCGCCCAGTGTAGTGATAGGTACATTATTGATATCATTATTGTTTGCATATGTGTTATTTGACTCAAGAGTTTCGCATTCATTTGTGTCACCGGCATTTGCGAAGAAGATGGGCATTCCACCTAAGGGACTGACTCAATGTTTGGCTGTGAGCACCCCTACAAGAAGTGTAGTGGGTTTGAACTATATTTATGAGCCTTTTTCGGTGACCATATGTCACACCCCGTTCACCCTGAACCGGAGCGGTGACCGAGTTAACACCGGTTAACCCAAACCTGCCAGGATCATCAGATACTGTATTCCACCACAGCATACACACACTAACATAAATCCATCAAATCAGCGGAAGACTAAGTTTTACCTGTGAATAACTCCCATATACTTGATACCCAAATGGTGATACAATAATTATATACATTGGGGCCCGAAGGCATGATATATACACAAAAAGAATAAAGTTCAATTATCAAGTATATACAGGAAATCATCAAAATATCAGAGTACACAGCTCGGCTCGGTATCAAGGCTGGAGCTCAGCTCGGCCTCGGTAGTGGAGCTCAACACGGTCTCCAAGGTGGAGCTCAGCTCGGCCTCAGAATTGCTGTCCCGCAGCACAGCTCTCACATGCGCAGTCTACGCCGTGCTCAAACTCCTCAGGGGTCCACCAGTCCTCTTCAGGAAACTCGACTGTGGGACCCACCACATGCTCCTCAGATGCATGACCTGCAAAATCATCTAAAAAGGGGGGTGCACACGTGGAATGAGCTCACTAGCCCAGTAAGTAGAGAGGTGGACCACACACAACAGTCCACACAACACCACACATCATATGCACTACATGCCATGCAATTCATTTTAAATCACATACACCTACTCAACATTACTAAGTCTTTGGTTTTAGTGCTACTACAACCACAGTGCGCGTATACTCCGGGTACGAGCCGCGAACTCCCTCCCGCGATACGCCCATAGGGCTGCTGGAGAAGGCCCACCATGAGTACTCGGAAAAATAAAGACAATGCCGTCCACCGGCTCTCAACAGAAATGTAAATAAATTAAATGACAGTGCTGACTCCAGCAATTTAAAAGCAGTACGATTGGCCCTCTTGAAATACCACCGGGGTTGCCGGCTGTCCTACATGACTCGCCGGGCGTAATGCCTAACCGCCACAGTGTCCGACAACCGCGACCCCTGCTTCCCCCCAAATGGCAACCCAACACCTTAACCCCTGTTGGGAAGGGTCGTAGCACGGGATGGTGAGAATCCTAATACCGCATGCTCCTATATGTAGTACGACTGCATAGTGCCTCCGTGTCCCATACCACGGGCCACCAATGCATTCGTTTCCAAGCCGACCACGGCATCTAGTCTACCAATGCATTATGCATCATGATGTCCACATTCAACATATAACATCTCATTCAATTTGCATTTGAAAAGTAAACATAGCATATATGCACATCAATGAGTGGAATGACTAATCTATATAGCATATTCATGATGACATGACTAAATTAGATATAGTTATATGAATTCCAAACAAATGCCTCGAACAAGGCCAAACGTCCTCTCTCCACTTACTTGTAGCGTACAAGGAGTCCCGCTCGGTACGGGTGAGATCCGGAGCGAATCGGGTAGGCTTTGGTGAACCTAACAAAATTGAGCGGGGTTAGTACTTCACCATTTTAGAATCAAAATTAATGAAATCCGACGTCAAAATCGTGTTTAGAACGTCGAAAGAAGGTCCCACGTCCGATTTGGGGTCGATCGGACCTAAGGATCACCTTCGGGGCCACTCAGGTGGGTCGGACAGGTGGGCTGTCTACCCACCGGTCCTACCCGCCGGTTTGGACCGGCGGGTATGGACCCGCCGGTAGGACCCGCCGGTCCTACCCGCCGGTTTGGCCAGGGACCCCCTGCCCTCTCAGGTGGGTGCTCTCAGGCGGGTAGGGACCCGCCGGTTGTACCCGCCGATTTTGGCGGAAAAACCCCAGTTTCTTCTCAACTTCCTCCATTCCTTGGGGACCCAAATAGGGCTTTTATCAACCCATTCTTCACACCTTTAAAGTCCTATAGGATGGTTCTAGCTTAGATCTAAGTTAGATTCGAGTGAGGGGAACCATCTTACCTTCTTTGCTCAAGAATGACTTCAAACCCTCCAAATCACTTCCAACTCACAATGCTCCTTCTACCTTGTCAATATCTCTTCAAATCCTTCAAGATCAACACATAAATCATCTATTAAACCTTAGATTCATCATTTCAAAGGGTGTTTACAAGATCTTAAGAAACCATACTCGAATCAAGGGTTTAAAGCGTGGGTATGGTTAATGTTCATAAAACCCAACTTTTCTTACCTCCAACTGTAGATCTCGAGTTGAAGATTACTCTCCCGGCACAGGAATGGCAAGATCGAGCTTCGGCGCCACTGAAATCCTTCCTTTCTTCCTCTTCCTTCCCTTTTCTTTTCTCTCTCCTCTTTACTTTTCTCACCAACGTACGAGGGTAATAAATGGAAAGAAAAGAAATCATAAAGCCTTATATACTATTCCTAATTAAGTGAATAGTGATGGATGGGTCACTCAGGTGGGTGGGTGTACCCACCTGTTATACCCACCTGAGAGTCAAGACACGGGATTTTGACCGGGTTCGGACCTCGGCTCGGACCCTACCCCAAGCATACGATGTAGCATACGTATATACCTTAAAATACGGATATAATACCTGTTCTATCCGTACATAGCCTTATGGTAGGTGCACGTACACGGTTTGGGCACTCCCGTCTCTTCTGGCACTGGCTCGGACTTGTCGGGCCAGCCGGTGTTTAAGGTCACCCGTGCCATCATAGCCCATAAGGAACCCGCTCTAATATCCTCAGGCTCGGTTCCTGCATAGTTAAACCGGTTCAACCACGAAATCAGACCGGGTTTAAGAAGCGGGATATTACAGTTCCCATGGTAGGCTTAAGCTTCTTGTCTCCTAAGCCGAGCTTCTTGTGCACATCGTAAGACTTGACGTCAATGTAGGAACCTAAGTAGATAAGGACTCGGCAGAATGGGTAGTTAGAGATCACTAATTGGACCATGATGGCATCATTGTGGGGCCAATTTAGGCCTTAAAGATTCTCACCCGAGAATGTGATCACTGGGTCTTTCCTAGCAAACTTGACCGGCTCTTCCGCTACACAAAGTGAGCATGCACCTTTGCTTTCGTTACCGACTCACGACTCAGGCAACATATAATGGCATGTATGGTGAGGCCAATTGGCTTGTTGGTGTATTCTGGCCTACGATCGTTTGACTGCCTCTTATCCGCCTCTTCTTCGTTCCGCGTGCCTTGTTGTTGACCCGATTCTCCTGGTTCCTTCTAATTTGGTTGGTCAACTTTTGGGATTCTGAGGTACTCCTTGAGGGACCCTACCTTAATCAGCTCCTCCAGCTCCTTTTTTAGCACTCGGCAATCATCAGTGTAATGGCCAGTCTCCTTCTGTAAATGATAATACTTCTTTGGGCTACGCTCTTCAAGTTTGGACAACATCGGATGGGTCCAGTATATGAAATTTTTGTCCTTGATTTCAAGAAATACCTTAGAAGGTGCTATGTCAAGTTGGGCAAGCAATGAGTTCTCGAGGCTTGTGGCCCTCTTTCTTTTATTGTCCCGCTCATCATCCTTGGGGCGTGCTGTCCCCTTTTCTTCACTTGGTGTGGCTGAGCCACCTCTTTACATGCCGTCAAGTTCTCGTCCATTGTCATATACTTTTGGCATCTTTCTAGGAGTTCTGGCAGATTCATGGGTAATTCTTGGATAGGAAATCAATCAACTTCTCATGGTTTACTCCCTGTTAAAGTGCGTTGAAGGCCGTGTCATCTTCTAGGTCCTGAATGGCTACGGTTGCTTATGTGAAATGGGAAACATAGTCACAGAGCGATTCATCCCATCATTGCTTAACGCCAAACAAGTTAAGTGTATTCTTTTGCTATCAAATACTAGTCTGAAATACAACGATAAAGGCGATTCTCTATTGATCATAGTTGTGGATTGATTGAGGCTTCAAGTTCGAGTACCACATCAATGTTGCTCCTATGAGTGAGGCAGGGAAAGCTTGACAAAAGGCTACGACAGTACAACTCTAGATGGATATTACCGAGTTGAAGTGTCGAAGGTGATCCACCAGGTCGGTTGTGCCATCATAAAGAATGACGATGGGTGTCTTGAACTTTCTGGGGAGTTCAACATTTGCGAGTTTGATTAATAGAGTTACGCAGAGGGACATTTGGCACTTCCATTGCTGATTTCATTATGTTGGTCACCTTCTCATCCAACTCACGAATGCGGAGTTCCAAACTTGTCTTCCTGTTGGGACAAGTAGCTTCCGAAGGAAGGGGATCTGTTCGTTTAGCCCTAGAACTTTCAGATTCTTTGGGGGGATTGGCGCCCCTTGCGGTCGTTCCCTACTATTTTGTTCCGTCCATAATAGGTCACATCTTCACGTGGGACCCAGTGCAACGCTGCCTCTCTTGTGTGTGACGCAAATTCTGTTGAGGTAGCTCTCATCCATGTCGTTGCTCAGCCCCATGTCCCCACTTGGAGGTCCGCGAGGATCCATTTTTTGAACAAGTTATTCTCCTTAGGCTGTCCCTTGGTGGCATTTTGACCCTTCTGACCCTGTCACCACTCGGGGGATCGATCCTATGAGTAGGGCTTTGGGCCCATAAATCGGATTTTCTGGTGGACCTGCGTAGGGCTTGCACTTCTGCAGCTCAACCTCTCCTATTTTGGCTTTGTGAGTGTTTGTTGGTAGCCCCTATGGATAGAGGGTTGATTCTCTCAGCGATAGTTCCCATTTGGGTGTCCTGTGTGTTTGAGATTTTGACGTTGTCTGTTAGCGGACTTTACTTGTCCATTACGTCGATCGATTGCTGGCTTTGAGTGTTATCCATTTTCTGGTGGTATGAGAGCAATCCTCCCTAGGGAGGGTTGATCCAAACTGGCAGATGAACCTGTGAAACATATTGTTGTACAACTGTATTTGCAGTTCGTTCACATGTGCATTAGTTGTCGGCGCACCAGGGTTTACCATGGAGATTAGTGGAGGCAGAGGTAGGCTTACTCCCACTTGCTAAGCTTGGCTATTGGCCTGTTGAGGATTCTCCCCTTGTTATGGACGGGACGAGCCAACATGGAGTGTCAACGGAGAGAAAACTTTGAAGTTGATCTATCCCACTAGAGGATTCTCGACATTTGCTCATTTTGCTAGAAAATTCTCATTGTTCGCTTGTTCTGCTTGAGGACCTCCGATGTTTACCTATCCTACTTGAGGATCCTCTTGGCCTCCTTGTCCTCCTTATACTGTAGGAGGAGGATACATGGAACATCCACTATGCAGGTTCATGACTAGAACAGATGGTTTGATTAGTAACATTTTCCATGAACAACGCCAATCTGTTGTGACAAGAAATCATCCTAGGCAGTTTCCACGTCTTGTATAGAAGAATAAACACGAGAGAGTGAGCACTGGGCTTAGCCCGACGGGGGACTCCTCGATGCCTAAGTCAGATCTCTCTACAAATAGATAATTCCAGTAAGGATGGAAAAATTTTGATTCTCTGAAAATGAGTTCACCTGGGCATTCATAGTTGTAGATGATGGCCATCGAGTGAGAGTCCCGCTTTGGTAGCTTCCTTATGCTGGTAAGAGTCTGGATATAGCAAGAGTTGTAATAGGAGGCGAATATGGAGGACATCCCGGTTATGGGAACTCTACGCATTGGCCATATCCTGGGGCACATGGCTAGATATTCTTCCTTCCAGGGAAAATTTGATATTCCATTGAGTGTCCTTTCTGGACTATAATTGATTCGCATCTTGGAATCCACGTGCCTGACCAAACGGGGAAACCCGTCGGAGTTTCAGGTCGAGAGACCTAAGTTGGGCAGTCTCATGGTTAGGCTACTTATTCCGAGTGAAGTGTACGTGTCCTCTACCATTTGGCCAAGGGGACTGATGCCATTTGGCTCGTTGTGATTCGGATGGCCACTTAGCAGAATATTCATAATGCTATCAGCTGGTACTTGCTAATCCGTTCGGTAACCAAAGCTCTCTTCGTGAAGTCAATCAATCGGTCTGCTCTCTATTGGGTTCCTACTTTCTATTGAATAGACTGATGGGCTTGGGTAGCTCATCTAGGCTCGTATTAGTGCTTTCGAGTCCCTTCTTTCCGCCTGCTCGGATCGTTCGGCATGCCCTTGACTATATTTTTCCATAACAAATCCTACCTAGGTTTACTCTCCTATTGTGTTCGATGGGTGTTGATATCTAATATATGTTACTATTATTGTTCTTATTGAACTTTGTCGCTATGCATGGATTTTTGATCTCCATGTTTGCCTTGTGTTGTGAGTATGGTGGTTACCATCATGCTATAAAATATAAGTATGATATGAATGATTGAGGACTTGTTATTAATTTTGTAGATGGCATGGTTATGAGAAATTTGTGGCATTATGAGAACTTTATTAATGCTAATGAGCATGAGAATGTTAATAATGGTAATGGGGCACCTCACTTAGTGGGGCAAGGAGGGGTGAGTGTGCGTGAATGCTATAAGGTGTTTTGGGAGCCTCATCTAGTGGGGCTAAGGAGGGGTGAGTGTGTTTTTGTGTGTTTGAAGGTGCAATGATATTGATTATTGTATGATGGTATTATAACTCACCTATCGGCAGAAAGGAGAGGTGAGTGTACGATGGAAGATGTGATACAGAGGTTAAAAAATGGGAGAATGGATGTGGTATATTGTGATTATGATTCTATGGTACTTCTGTTAGTAGATTGGTTTGATTATATGAAATGGCAATAATCTTCTTTGTATTCTCTTGAATTATGTTTGTGTGTGCGTGTGTTCTAGTGTGAGTAAACTTACGGAAAGTTTCTCTCACTGAGCTCTCGAGTTCATCCCAATATTTTCCATCTTTTCTTTAGATCCTTCACATGAGGAAGGTAATGTGGTAATAGTACAAAGACATGAAATGATGTTGTGAATGTAGTTTTACGAGAGGCCCTCTTTGGTATCATTTTTCTTTTTGATTTTTGTTTACAAGAACGGTTTTGGTTGCATTTGGTATCATTCATGAAATTTATTTCTATTTAAAAAAAAAATTTGATAAAACACAAAAACCAAAAAGATATTAAGAGTCATTTATGTGTTTTGGCCAAAACTAATTTTCAGTTATTTTTGTGCTGACCTTTAATGAGCAAGTGCTTAAAGTCCCAATATGGAGAGATAAATTAGTCATTTGCTTTGTAATTAGAAATCCAAATCCCTTGCCCCCTCTTCTTCAGTCCAAAGTAGAGTAAGAGAGTTACAAGGAAGATAGGTGAAAGGAACATCTCTTCACCCATTTCTTCAAAAAACCATTTTGCACATAAGGATACCAAACTATTTCTTACAAAAAACTATTTTATATTTTGATAAAAAATTATTTTTATTAATAATTTTTGTAAAATAGGTAAAAGTAAAAAAATAAAAACGATACCAATGAGGGCCTTCTTCTTGTTGTTCTTTTAGACTTTTTGTGTTAATTTGAAATAAAATGGAAACTACTGTAAATGTGGAAGAAGCAAGCCGCCACCAAGTTGAATTTTATATTATAAATATATATAAAGTTATTTAGTTCACTTTTAAAGTTTCAAAAATTGTAAAACTTTTTCCCCCGTTTTTTTGGTTTTTGAAATAGGTTTGTATACAAGTAAGAACAACTTGCAAAAGAGCTAAAGTAACTCTTTGAAGTTTAGTCCCACATTGATTTTGAAAGAAATGTATGAGGGACATATAAGTAGGATTGTTTCTTAAGGGTGCAAGCCATTTGGAGAGGAACCTTCCCTTCTCATGTGTGTGGGAGGGTATCTGGGGTGCTTTTGCATCGCGCATGTCAAGATCGGCCGTGGCAGTGGCCCTGGCCAAGGCTAGGGGCAAGGTTGTGTATGGATACGAGTATGGGTGTGGTGGGGTGCATACATGCTAACAATATTGATAACCTCATTCTCTAAAACAAGCTTGGGGGTGAGAGCCTTTCTCTAATCTCACTTTTTGCCTTAGATCTCCAGAGGATGGTGTTATATAAGAGGATTTCTATCCATCCCCCATTCCCCTTCTTGATATACAATCTATGTTCTGATGTTGGCTCTTCTTTTGTTTCTAATAACAATAATAATAATAATAATAAAAAAAAAAAAAAAAAAAAAACATCTGAACTTTTTCACCCTTCCATCTAGTCTCATGAATCCATGCAATCAATATTAATTCTTCTTCTCCTCGTGATATCTATCAAGTCTATACTCTTACCTATCAACGAATCAATGTTTTAGGAAGCAAATGTAATCTTACATTGGGCAGGATTCTTAATTCGTACATGCACATGATGTTGTGTTTTCCGGTGCAGCATGTCACTTATAGGGGGATGCCCTATAAGAAGACGATAGGAAGTAGATACATTTCCATTTTATCGTGATAGCTATTAATTAGATTTAGTTTCTATTTCCAATATTCAGTTTTAGAAAGTAGGATTTACTTTATTAGAAGTGTCTCTAAAAGATTCTCTCCAACAAATGGAAAGTAGATTGTAATTGATTTTGGTATATTATAAATAAGAGAGAAGGACACTACAAGAGGGACGATTAAAGCTTGAAAAAAAAAAAAAAGACCACCCTAGTGGGAAGGTAGGTTGGAGTTAGGTGAGAGTCCTACTCTACAGTTCAAGTGGGACAATTGAACATATCTTTTCCTTTTGTTTAATATTTTCTTCTTCTGTAGGTTTCTTCTTTTATTTTATTCAATCTATTCTGTCAATTTCAACCAGAGTATCAAGTTGTATCTCTTAGTTTTTCATGTAATACAAGGTATAACAACAATCATAACCTTATCCCAACTTAATGGGGTCGACTACATGAATTCAAGATAGGAATAAGATTATAAAAAGACAGTATAAGTTTCGTTTTAATGTTTATTTAATGGGAGAAGGATAGATATGCTAGCGTAGTACCTAGGAATTAGGAATGCTAGCAGCATTTTGATCGTAGGATTTCGTCAGCTTAAAGAAAACCGTTGGATGGAATGAGAAAACCCAAACTTTCAATCCACACTGCTACATGTTTTCTCTTCCTCTCTTCTTCTCTTCCGCCTCCTACAGGGAAGTTATGCCGCTGCTCAAGTCTCCGGGACCAAACTCTTATTTATTTATTTGTTCTCTAACCAAAAATTCCTTGGTGAAAACCTGATATCTCAAACAAATCCCTCATTGCTTGCTTGCTTGCTTGCTTGCTTCTCTCTTCACCCAACTCCCAACCGAGCATCCTGCTCCCTGTTCCCCACCGTGATATCAAAGCAGCTCTCCATTGAATGCCTTTGGTGTAGGTCATAAGCCCACCAAGATGGAAAAGTGAATGGTGATTGATTTATGAGATCCAAGCAATATCTTACCCCTTTATCAGTTAGTATTATTCAGTTTGGGTGTTGAATTTCTGACTGTATCATTAGACCCAGGTTAACAATAGGGAACTATTTGTTGCTATCCTGAGGACCTTTATTTTCGAAATGCATAGAAGAGCATGTAGCAAGGTTGGCCAAAAGGAATAAAACAGTGTATTAGGCATTAAAGGATGCTTCTTCTGAACATGTGGAAGAAGAAGAAGAAGAAGCAAAGTCCATCCATGATTCTGGAAAATCAAATGGAGACTGTGAACGATAGACAGAGTTTGGATCCTCTGCTCCCTTCTTGACGGAACTCAGATCAAGCTGTTAGTTCACACTTCCCTCCATTCCACCCTCTCAAACTCACTTCAACTTCTCTATTGTGTAGGCAAGGGAGCATCGCCACCACCCTAGCTCGACTGCTCGACATGACTAGAATTCAGAAGAAATCTTGATCAGCTGGGTTTTTCAAGAACTAGTACTTGGAAAGCTTATACCTTGATGTCAATTGGTTTGGTGGGATAGAGGTACAGTATTTGCTTTGGCTATTGAGCAGGTTCTCAGTCATATTTGGAGGAGAGAGGATCGGGATAAAAAAAAAGCCCACCATCTTGTAGATTCTAACAACCAACCAACCAAAGCTTCGTTCAATTAGGAATTTAGGGTGATCAACTTAAAACCAGAAGAAATTAGCATAATATTTAAAATATTTGTAGAAGAACTTCACTCTCGAATTCTTGTAGGATTGCGGAGGTTGTAGTGGCGGCAAAAAGTAGGGATGCGGTGGGGTAGTGAGCCGTAGGGGGGCCAAGATTGAGGGAGAAGCAGGAAGGAGTAGGTGGAAAGAAAGAGGAGGAAGGGGGAGAGGGAACCGGAACCAAAACCGGAGTTAGAGTTGTAGCCGGAGGTAGACTGGGTAAGAGAGATATCGCCAGAGAAGAAGGCGGAGAAGAAGAAGAAGAGGAAGGAAAGGAGTTGCAAGAGTGGTATAGATAGATACAATACACACTATATTTTATCAATGGCATAGATCTTATCTGTCTAATCCAACGGTCAATAGATGCTAGCATGCCTTTTTCCTAGGTAATGCGCTAGCATACCCAGCTTTTTCCCTTATTTAATTCAGTGTATTGTCCTTTAATATCTTATTCGATTCATATGTTTTCCCAGGCCAATAGATATACTGATATGATAAGCTTTGATATGTATTTTAAATTTCGCCGACTGATACAACATTTATACCGATAATTTAATCTTTGATCTTTAACATATCTTAATCGAAGAAACGAAACCTTTTAATACTAATCTTAAATTTAACTGACCGATACAATAACTAATACCAATACTTTAATCATGCGCCAAATCTGTTAACAGCAATATAAATTGCTATCTAACCATCAGATTATCCTTAGTTTTCAGTATGTTTTTTCAGCCTATCCGCTGTTTGATTTAAGGTTATTGACTAACCTGTATTCTGTTGAGTCACTAAGAGATCCTCTTAATTTCTGTTGGAGAGTCCTACAGAAGATCTACTTATGGGTGAAGGCGTGCTGGAATACTTTTCCAAATATAAAATTGGCCAAGCAATATGTCTACCATCTGTGTTAAGTTCATGAGGCTATTTAGTAGAAATCAATCAATCTAAATAAAAAGTTAATGGCTACAAATATCTCCGCAGAGATTAGATCAACCAACTCCAACCTGTTTTTCTAATAGTTGTCAAGGCATCGCGGCACCTAGTCATCCAGGCAGCCCTTGTTAGACCGCGCCTTGGGTTGAACACCTTGGGTTGCCTAGTCGCCTTGACAACTATATAGTTTTTCTTAATCATGCAGAGCAGCAAAATTGAAAGCAAAACAAAAGAACCAGAAGAAACAAAAATTGAAATAAACCAAAAGAAACAGATGAAAGCGAACCATACATGCATTATAGGATGAAGTTCTTCACACTAGAAGATAATTTGAGATGAAATAAAATGATTCCTACAGAACTTACACAGACAAACAGATATCCATCTCACCATCTGTTCATAGCTCACCCACCAGAAAGCCAGACGTATCATGAGATCATTTCTGACAATTCGCCTAATCTAACAAATATGAGAACCACAGCACATAAAGGTCAGTGCTCAACCATTCAGCTTTCACCGAAAAACAGTGAAGAGCACTAAACAACCCCAAGAAGATGAGACAAGTCCAACTCAGAACCACACGCTTCCTGAGGCAAAGATCCCTTGCCAACTCGGCTACCCCCTTAGGGTTGAGTGTATTATGAGTCATTTGTAAAAGAGCTCAGATATTCATTCAGCAAAAAAGCGAGGAAGTAAAATCAGCAAGGGTATCAAAATATCTCAAATCTGTATACAGATGCAGAGACTACTCCCAGGCAGCTTCATGATATTTGGGTTAACCATGCTTCATAAAAGAAGCAAACAGTTCATGCACCAACAAGGAGTTCAACACCACCACACTTAAATATTTGACCGATTCACTCAGTATTCTAATAAATGAATATGTTGGATTAAAATTTCAGCATAATTTTTTTTCATATTCCCATAAATTTAAGCATAAGTCATGACCCATACAAAGGAACAAAAGGAAAATCAAGACAAAAGAAACCATATAATGATAAAAAAAAAAAGGTACCACAATATAAATTGAAACTAAAATTATAGTATATATGCTCCACAAGGGATTCAACATACCCATATCAAGAGTGAAAAAAAAGATAGAATTTTATTTAAAAGTTGTTTTGTTATTAAGTTAGTTTAGTCGTCTCCTTTTGCATGCATGATGAACTCCTCCATCTACATCTAAGGAACCCGACACACTATTTCTTCTCCGCCTTCTAGGGGTATGGGAAGAATCTGCTCTATTTGGCTCTGCATGAGCATCACCCTGTATCACAGCCATTGTACTTGAAGCAGAGGCTTGATCTGAAGCTGCAACTGCCTCTCGAGGAAGGCCCTGAATATTAACAAGATTGGGAACCTGAGGGCTCGCCGATGTCGAGGCTCCAGAATGGTTACCACTGTTTCCCATTCTCCCCATCACACTAGAAACATCAGCAGCTATAGCAGCCAATCTATCAGGAGTAAAACTGAAGAAAGGATGTTGGGGCAAAGAACTAATCCCATGCCGTGCAAAAGCAGGTACAGAACTTCTGGGCCTTCCTCCATGAAACTGATGGGGGGATGAGTTACCACCCTGTGTGTGGTTTGAATCCATCTCAGTAGCATTTCTAGATGATCCACTTCCCCACAAGTTCAATACACTGTGTAAGTTCTCTGCCCTTGGCAGTCTCTGAACTTCCATCAACCGAGTGATGACTCGACGGTTAGCTGCATCAAAAATCCCATTCAAAAGTGGCTCATTCTGCCTATCAACTATATTTTCATTTTGTGTTTCTTCATCCTGTATTACTCTCAGTGATGCAAGTTCTTCCACGGATCTCCGTAGAAGAGGTCTCCGCATCCGCTGCCTCAAACTCTCGAACCTATGTCCACGAGGCCTAGGAGGTACCTTCAAACCTAAATCACCATCTTCCTGCCCCTGCCTCTTCTTTTCAGCCCCCATTTCACAGCTCCCCCGACCATAAATAGGAATTATCTTCGGCTCTATTACCTCCCCTTTGCACACAGGACATTCTTTATGATCACTATGAAGATGCAGCCATTGATATAAACACGGCCAACAAAATAAATGACCACAGGAAGTAACCACTGGCTCCTTAGCAACATCCAAACAGATATTGCAGTCAAAATTAGCACCAACACTACACTGTTCTTTTCCCTCTTCCACATCCTCAGAAACATGACCTTCCAAGCTTATTTTCTGTGCACCACAGTTATCTTCAACAGGAGATCTTTCAGGTGCTGCCTCATCATCAAAAGGCTGGCTCCCTGAGGAAAAGGCACCCAAATCAGTACCCAACCTGTATGGAATTGACGACCTGATCCTCCGGAGCCGCCATCGCCGGCTTGACTCAATCAATCTCCGAAAACGAACCTGTGGATATTGAAGAAGCTCTCGCTGCAAAGATTCCCTTGTTTGTGGGGCAGCTTGATATGCAACAAACCCCATCCCCTCACGTAATGCACCACCATGAACTTGAACCTGCGCTTCATCAGGGCCACGAGGTGGTGAAAATGATGCCGGAGTGTAAGATGGGGAGTACCGGACATACTCAATAGGGTTGCCATCCTCATGATCATCCATGGTTTCACTGTCATGCTCGACAGGTGCAGGTGAGGGTGAGGCCGAGGCTGGCACATGGATAGGAGAGTAAGATGCATGATCAATCGGCTCCATAAAATCATCAATTTGAGGTTCTAGCCCAGCTTCTACAGCAGGCGAAACAGGGATATATGATGGAGAGTAAGGATTATACTCAATAGGTTCATCACGAGGTTCCATTGACTGTGCACCACTTGGATGAGCTGGTGGATGCGGGAAGTAATCAGAATACTCCAAAGGAGAATTCGAATTCTCATTCTCATTAGGGTCTAATAAAGGTTCAACTCGCTGAGGGTTAGAGGAATAAGATGCATGAGATGGTGAATATGGAGCATGTGAATCAGAGGCCTCTGAATAACCAGACATCATTATTGAGCCACGAATTTCGCCTTCAACCGGGAGGGTTGGTAAGGAGCCAAGGGCAAGATCAGACCCAAGATCAGATTCTGCTCGCCGTGGTGAACGAGGTAAACCCAGATACAAATTCAGATCCATCATCCTGTTTTCAACTTCGTTTTCCCCATCAGCCATTACCAGACCAAACCCAAAAAATCCAAATACCCAAATCTTCCCTTCTTTGTTCCTTCCGTCTCTAATTTTCAAAAACCCATAATCTCAATTAGAAAAGAACAAAACACAAACCCCAAATTGAAGCTCAAAAACCCTAACTAAAACTCCTCACCGTTCGGAAGAGGAGTGCAAAAACCCTAGTTCATTCTAGCTTCAGATCTGGAAAGTTCTCTGGTTTCTCCAGAACCCAAAAGCTCAAGCGACCAATTATGGTCTTCGAATTTTCAAAGACTATCTATTTTATGGGGAAATAAAACAAAACCCTATAAATCAAAACCCAATATCATTACCAGATAAGAGATTCATACCTGGGAAGTGAAGCAGAATCGAGTAATCATGGTGAAATCATCTGAGTCCAACAGAGACTCTCTGTTTCTTCGTTCCTTCAGCTTTTGATTGAAGAAGGGACTAAAATCTCAATGGATCCCTCGTCCCTCTCTCCCTTTAACGAGTGGAACAATCGGCCCTTTTCCTTTTCTTTTTCTTTTTTGTTTTTTTCTTTTTCCCTCCCTGATTTATCAATATTACTCTCTCTCTCTGTATATGTATAAACTATTTATTAATGGAAAAAATCTCTTGCCCTTATTAATATTAAGGATAATCTTTTTTACCAAAAAAAATAAAAATATATCTTTTCCTCGTTTTGGTATTTGTGGTGGTATGTGTCGTGGAAACCTGTAGACTAGACAAGAAATAAGGGATCTCAAACTCGAAACCTCCTTGGGGCTAAGTTTTATTGCATTTACCAAGCCAATTGCATTAGAGCGATCTCTGGCCACTTCTCTTCTCCTTTGAAATACTTGAAACATGTTTGATAGGAGTTCACGAAATGATGGGATCATAAAATGGTTTTCTTTTTTTTGGGGGGGGGTTGGGGGTTGGGGTGTGGGGGGAGGTTTTAAAATTGGTTAAAGTGATATATTATTATAACGAAAGAGGCATAAGATTAACATTCAGACATTTCCAAATGGGAAAATTAAAATAATACAAATTAGACTCATACCCCCATTGCCATATTAGATAACAAGATAGATGGAAAATAGAAACAATTGACTTAAGGATCCACCTTTGACATGGCCATTACTAAAAAGGGTAATTTACAACGGCACCCCCTAGAGAATGCCAATATTATAAGGACATCCCCTTTCTTTTATCAAATTAGACTTGGATCCCTTGCCGTCAGTCTCTGTTAAATGAAGAATTAAAATAACTGTTATACCCTCCCTATGCACTAAAACTCATTTTTTAACCCAAGATTCATTAATGGTGTTTCAGCCTACTCCTCAACGGCAACCGGCAGCAGAGATTCCTTTACCTCAATTCTGATTCCGATCATCGCTAAGGACATTGTTGTGATAAAAGCTCCAGATCGAACGGGGAATGGGAAGATCGATGGTATAGAGATCGGTTGATTAGTCATCTTGTCATCAATGGGGCTACAAGATCAAAAAGGGAATAATGTGATCAAATTACAAACCTTTAAACCGACAGTACCCTTTGCTATATTCATTCTTCCAGTGGAGGTTTTGGTTATATCTTAAACTATTGCAATAGATTTAAGGGGAGAAAGAGCCACTATAAAGCATGCAAGTGAAAGCCAAATCTTTGGTCAGTTGGTGGGTTTCACAAGCATATGATTTTCTAAATAAAAATGTTCTTGATCTGCATATGGGAGATGGTATTGCATCCTTCCATTATTTTTGTTGCGTCAAAGTGATAAGATCAAGTCTATGCCAAATGTCTCTAAAATGCCCCATGGAATCTCGAGCTGTGAATCTTCTTTTGTGTGTTGTGCAGTCAAAGAAAAGAGGTCTCTCCTCTGGAAAAGTAGCGGCTTGATTGATGGTTTCTCCCTTAGTGGCCTTCGCCTTCTCAGCCTCCTCAGTAGCAACAGGAGCAGAAGCTTCTTCTTTGACAAAGGCTGGTTTGAAAAGCACCTCTGCCGCCGATGCTGGTGGTGTGTCTCTCTCCATCTCCGTTTTCTTATTCTCAGCCGCAATTACTACTTACTCTGCTTTTGTCTGGGTGTTCTTCTGCCATGATTAAAGATGAAGATAAAGAGACGGGTTTCTTCACTTCTTCGATGAGATCGAAATTTAATTGGAGAGACGGAGAATTTGGGTTCTAGGCTTGAGGAGTTGAGTTTGGAGAGGGTTTTAGTGGAGAGGCTTTCCTTTTGTGTTGTATACAGGTCAAGTTGGACAGCTCAATTAGTTGTGATGTTGTGATAGCTATATCGGATTCCGGTGTGGTTGCGACTCTTGGGTACGCAGAGAAGGCAGGGGTTCCCTACCAACAAGGGCTGATAAGGTGGCAATATGTCGGGAGAAACGTTCATCGAGCCATCCCAGAAGATTAGAGACATGGAGATTGCCAAACTATACGTGTGTTCCAGCATTCTTCTTCTAATTCCGGCAATGGCGAAGACCGTGAATGAGAGGATGACGAGGGGTTTCTCTTACAGAGAAGAAACGCAGTGGGTTATTACATGGGCATTTTAGGTATTTCACTTCTAGTAAGGGCATTTTGGTATTTAAAATAAAATATAGTAGCTGACATAAGCATATAAGGTATATTTCTTAACGGGGTGACTGACGACAGGGAGTCCGAGTCTAATTTGGTGAAAAAGAGGGGGTGTCCTCTAATATTGGCATTCTCCAAGGGCTGGCATTGTAAATTACCCTTACTAAAATTCTCAAAAGACAAAAATGATAGACAAAGAAGCTGCCCAGACGACAATCCAAGTCTCGCTATATAAAATAGAACCTTTGTTGGACTAAGATGGTCACTAAGAAAGGGGTGAATCAGTGAACCCCAAAATCACTTGTTATTGTCGTCATCACTCAAGCCTCACAGCCATATGGTTGCATGCTTCACTAGTTTTCGTTACAAACTCCCACTACTTTAGACCCTCAGTCAAGCTAGCATATATACATCTTATTCAATGGTGACCCAATCGACTTCTTTGATGTTGAGTGAGGTTTGCATCAAGGAGATCCACTAGATCACCCCCCTCCCCCCTTTTTTTTTTATCCTAACATGGAAAGTTTTGTGCATAGGGATCTCTAACCTCAATCTATTTAGGAAAATAAAACCTTTATCATGCCGAAGAGGAGTATCTGTTCCTACTCATTTATTATTTTCTAATGACATTTTTATCTTTATGGATGCTAATTTGAGAAGTGGTTGACATTTTCACTCTTTTCTAGAGAAATATCATGCTTTTTAGGTCAAATATCCATTTGAAGAAAAGCAAAATTTTCCTGGGAAATATAAAACAGTGCTAGGAAATCTCAATTGATTGATACCTTGGATTTCTCTGATTTCCAATTTCCTATCCAATATATGGGTGTTCAAGGGAAGTTCTTAAGAAGAAGCATATTCATCCATTGATGGATAAATTCAAGTCAAAGCTTTTAGGAGATCTTTTAGTGGGTGAGCCTATGGCGCAATGTTAAGTTTCACTATTGCAATATTTTGGTCACAGGTTCGAAATTTGGAAGCATCTTCTACTGCAAAGCAGTGGGTAAGGCTGTGTACATTTGCCCCTCCCAAATCCTGCAGTGGCAGAAGCCTCATGCACTAGGTTGCTCTTTGTACTCTCCAGTATTCCTATGCACAATTTTTCTATATATTGCATCACAAATAAAGTTAATGGAAGGTTGGATGAGAAACTTTAAAGGTGTTACAATGAAAAGGGAGACTATTTGCAAGCCAAAGGACGAAGGAGGTATTGGCATCAGATAATTGCGTGATATGAATTTGTCTCTGCTCTGTAAACTTTGTTACTCTTTTTAAGTCTTTGATCAATCATCTTTTGGTGTATACATGAGATCAAAATACATGGCTTGTGATGTTTCTCTAAAGAAACTGACCAGTTCATCTTCCATCTGATTTGATAGTAGAAGAGTTTGGGATCTTGTTTCAACAAACAAAAGATGGATCATTGGAAATGGATCTTCTATAAATTTGTGGCATAATGGAAGATTTTTCAGTGGCTGAAATGCTGGGAGTGGATCCTTCTATCTTCTGGAATTTAATCACTAAGGTCTTTACCTTTATTGAAAACTCCAATTGGTCCTTTCCACATGTTTCCTCATATTGTCTGCAAGAAATCTTTGTAGTCCCCATCTGCAATTCTACTTCCGTTGCATTTTGAAGAAGATCACTGTATTTTGAAGCCATCCCATGATGGTTTTTTCTCTGTCAAATCAGCCACCTTGCTACTCAATTGTTTGGGTGAAATACCTTCATCCGCATCAGTTAATTTTTTGGTTGGAGATGAATGCATCAAAGGCTACCTACAAATGACAAGGTGATTCAGCAAGGGGTGCTCATTGTCTCAAGAAAGTTGTGGGACAAATTCCTTGGTTTCTTCAATCAAGCTTGGCCAAACTCATTGTCTCCAAATGACTTGTTAGTATGGAGGAAAAGAAAGGCCCGAGTGGCACAGACCTGATGGAGGTTGGTATAACTTGAGTGCTGATGAATGCTCGATAGGGAATCTTGGAAATGCTAGTGTTGAGGCATTCTAAGGAACTCATAAGTTGATTTTCTTGGTAGTTTTGCAAAGGTTCTCGGAGTACATTCAACAAATTTCTATGCAGAAATTGCAATACTTTTTTTGGGACTACAATTGACTGTAAGTAAAGGTGTTTCCCATCTTTGGATTGATAGTGACTCCAATGAGGTGGTTACTTGTGTTACAAATCAGGTGATCCCTTGGATTTTTTAGCAGCAGTGGCTATCATTCAAGCATTTCCTTTCTTCTATTACATGGAAAATATCATGTTGCTATAGGGAAGGGAATGTAGTTTCTGATCTCATTGCCAAGAAAGGGGCGGTTTTTTCTCAATCATGGACCACTTATCCTCTTTTGCTGACCTTTAGCCAGAGAGAGAGAGAGAGAGCTTATAACAGTACTCTACAAGTTGTGTGTTTGACATGAGCTGGAAATCTGTTGTTCTGTACATTGTATGGTTAATGGATTTATGACAGATTTACCTATATCCATGCTCTCTGTATTCAGTCCATTTACATGGAAGTCAACTCCAAATGAGGTATTTACTATCCAATTGTTCCACTAGGACCTTGTTTTGGCTCCTGAGCACTATCATTGTAGAGAGGTTTGGGCAATAGCTGTCCTGCTAAGGGTAAAGGAGTTTGGATTTTGCCTTGGATGAGATCCTCATGGCAGTCTGACAACCTAAATAGTCTAGAGGATCATGCAAGCAGATATGCCTTGTATGAAGAAGAATTCTGCTATGCATTTTACTGGTGAACTGCAGAACAAGAACATGGACCAGAGAGGTCTGGGGAGACCTGTCCCACTGGGTAGAGAATTTTGATGGATTTTTAGCCTTAGGTAAGCTCCTCACGGTGGCTTGACGACCTAAAGAATCATGAAGTACATTGCACAAGCAGATGTGCTTTTCATGAAAGAGAGGAGCAATGGATTTGTCTCAAACCTGTTTCAACAAACTCTTCTGGGTCACACCTTCAGATGGTAAAGGCATCTTCCTAAATCCTAAGCTTGTTAGTCTAGTCTGAAGGGTGTTGGATATTGTGGTTACAGAGAAACGAGAGAATGTTTGACATAAAGGAAGATGGAAGTCTCTGCATATGATGCTGTTGTCATAATGTAACTATTAAGAGGATTTAGAAGATGTTTTAGGTATTAATACATGAACCAAAAGAGTTAGAATCAGTCCAGAACTCGGATTAAGTGCTTTTGTATCAGTCAGAGTTTGGTGCATCCATTGTTGTATCAAGAAGCAGAAGAAGGGGAAAGAGATCAGTGAAGCCATGTCTATAACTATACCAATGCCATGTCTAGACTACACTTATTCCAGCTATAGACTGGTGGTTGTTACATATTGCAATCGTTTCAAGTTTGCAGTGAGACCCACAACCATCCTGTACAATTTATATAATATTTGCTACCATTTTTTTCTGTTAAGGTAACCTTGATAAAACACGTACAAAACCATCACAAAGCAAAGCATACAGAAAAACACTTAATACGCGCACAGGGTGTCTCTCTATCTCCCTCTCCTTTCACACACACACACACACACACTCACACAAGCTGCAGGATGGAACTGTTTGTTTCAGTGGTGCCCTTATACCACTACAAAGGCATGTGTTTTAAAAATTAGATGTTGTGTAGTCAATGGTAGAAAAAAAAATTGGCAATGGCTTTTTCTCAGTAGAAAGAAAAAATCATTGAGATTGGGAGGTGTGGTGTTGCTTCAATTCATTTCCCTTGTTTTTGAGAGAGATCATGAATAAGGTTCTAATCTCTATATATCACAATTAAGTTAAAAGGATCCACAGGCTGCAAGTAAAGGAGCCACTTGATTGGGTTTTTTTTTTTTTTTTTAACTAGGATTGAAGTTAGGACGATACACACTAGCTAATAGGAATGAAGATTACGATCTAATAATCATCACTCCTGGTTCTACAGTGATGCAATAGCAAATGGATTTCAGCGCATAGTCATATTATATTACTAAGATTAATTTATTGGGCTAATGTTTGGAGACATTTATCATACAGCACCTAAAAGAGAAAGAAATATATATATTTTTTTTTTGGTGGAAAGAGAGAAATACCAAAGCTATTAAAGATTTTATTCATTGCATAAGGTTTGAGAAATATCATATGTAATTAGCTGAAACAAAGGGGGACCAAACCAAGGTTTAAAACCCCACAATCAAAACAAAATCCATAGATGTTGCCCATCATCATCCCCACAGTAAGCTGCCTCTCCATATCCCTCATGTAACTAGCCGAAACGAAAAGGGGACAAACCAAGGTTTAAACCCCACAATCAAAACAAAATCCATAGTTGTTGCCATCATCATCCCCACAGTGAGCAGCCTCTCCATCCCTCAATTTTTGTTCAGGGTCTGTAGAGCTGTTCTTTTATTTTCCACTTGTTTTTCCTGCCAAATATTATCGAAAACATGTTAGAAGAACAAACAAGAAAGGCTACAAAGAGAAGCTACTTATATCACCCGAGCAGTGAAGAACAAACAAGAAAGGCTACATTTTAACCCTCACCTTTTCTTTGATCATTTTTATCAGCTGCCTTTTACTCGTATTCTCGTATCCTTTTGGTAAACTTGCCGCATCTTTCTTCTTCTCCATTTCCACCTGAGCAGTGTCTGGGATGGCAATACTCAAGAATTCCAGTTTTTTGGAACTAATTTCATAGGTCTTCTCTTTGTTGCCCTCAGAGACCATGAGCCACGTTGGGGTGTTCTCTTTGTTGTCCTCAGAGATCATGAGACTTGTGGGGGTAGTCTGTTTCTTGTTCCCTGATTTCCTTGGTGTCTGCCTCGTCTTCAGTGATTTCTTTGCTGTTGAGGTTGGAGTGGCATTGTTTGCAGGAGATGGTAGAGAGATCTTACCCTCAAGATGCAAAATAGAACTGATAGCATCGACACTGTTTGCAGCAGTAGAATCAGTGACAGTAACATCTGCTGTCGCAACATGGGCGGCAACATTAAAATCTCTCTCTTGACTAGACTTTTCTTCTTGTTCAATATAAGAGAAGGGAGAAACAACACCACCTTTAGATTCATCATTATCAATTCCTGCATCGATGGTACCAGGCTCTTTAGCCTGATCACATTTCTCAGGCTCTTCACAGGATTTTTTTTCTCCCACTTCTTCAAAACCACTTCCTGCATTCATCTCAGTGCCATTCTCTGCAGTCTCATCAAAACACTCATTGGATTCATCAATAGAATGCTTTTCAATCGCCAGAACTTTAGTAGGATCTGGGTCGGCCACATTCTCCAGCTCTGGAACTGTGTTACATTACTCCAACAAATTCAGTTACATAGTTGATAAGATGAACGGATAATATTAACAAATAAGATAGAACAGATACTATTGACAAGAAACTGGGTTGGTACCTTCATTCATTTTCTGTTGCAGAACAGATACGGAATCATCAGTTTCTGATTGAAGAACAACCCTGGCAAGCTGATTAGTGACGTTCTCAATCTGGAGCACTAATTGACCAGCACTTTGATCACATTCTTTGCAGCCCCCTGTCACTGGGTTCTCTGTGGAACCAAGATGCAAACACCTTGTCACCAGGGGTTGGATTTCACTCGTTTTCTCTGGTGACAGATAAGAAATTTCTTCTGCTTCAGACAGAACCTCAACATTTACCTCACCAACATACTCATCTATTGCATCAAGTGTCAATCCACAATTGCATTCTTTGTTGCCAACGATCTCTGGATTTTCTGTGGGGCAAAGATTCAAACATGTTGTTTCCAGGGGCTGGATTTCATAAATATCACCTTCAGTTGATCCACAATCTGAAATCACCCCACTTTCATCAACGGCCAGATCCTCACCAGATTCTTTGTTTTCCTGGTTTTGAACCACAAATGTGTCTTCATCATCACCGTCAGAGCTTTCATCTACTTTGAGACTATCCATCCGTTGCTGCTCGTTTCCAATTAAATCTCCAACAACAAATTCCTTGTTTTTTGAAGAGTTGCTTCCCTTTGGCGAAGAAGTCTCTGCAACAGATTCTTTGCTTGGCGAGTTGCAGATTTTTCCGGTGGACATGTATTCTGGAACAAGGGTAGCACCATATTTATCCTCTTCTAGCCCCGTTTCTGATGGTCCATGAAGCTCCTTTTCATTCTCTGCTACCAGAGACCCACTTCCCTGAACCTCTGCAACCAGGGGTTCAGTAACATAAACATCATTATCAGTGACAGATTTATCCGCTTCTTCAATATTGGGCTTGCAGATTTCCTCTGATAAAGAGGATTCGGGCTGAGTGGTGTCGCTTGAATTCACCAGAGAGCTCTCCTCTCCACCGAAAGTCTCAGATCCATTGTTTAGAACCTCACCAGAAATCATACGGTCGGTTTCTGCAAGGGAAGTATCATCATCAGCTCCCCTAATGTGATAACCGATCTTGAAATTTCAAATATTTTTCAATTATTTTAAAAAAAGAAGGATTTAAATCTCAAATCTAAATCGCTAAGAGGGGCTATTGAGATTACCTTTGTATTTTCCGAGAACAGAGATTTCAGAACCCTCTGTTGATTGCTCCTTCTCCAAATCCTCTGCTTCTTCTTCAGACAATACTGCGATCTTTACGGCTTCTACTCTTCTTGATCCCTTCTTTTGAATCGATGTAGAAATCCTCTTATCAGACAACCTTGCAGATCTCCTCACACTATGAACAGGAACATCTGGGTATTCCTTTTGTATCGCTTCTTCTCCTCCTTCATTGTCTTCCTTCCTATGGGCTTCAATCTTCGACCGAACCGAAGTCGCTGCCGCTCTTCTGCGACCATTCCGAGTAACCGGTGTATCAGATGGCTCTGAAACATCCACTGTTTTTTGCCGAGTTGATGTTCTCCGAGTGGTGCGAGGAAGATCTGGTGAAAGGATCTCTGGTCTTTTGGGTGTGTCGGGGACCGGATCCAGGTTATCTGATAACCCTTCAACCTGCGATTGAAAAAAAAAATAGAAAACCGAAGAAACAATTAAAGAATATTTGAAAAAGATTTTATTGAAGACGACGAGATTTAAATCTGAAGGGCTTTGGGGTTATATTCTCCCTCTCCCTTCTTTAAATGCATTTATTATTCACCCCAAAAAAAAAAACTGAAAGACGACACAAAATCTGAAGGGCTTTTGAGGATTAGAGAAGGACATACGTGATCAAGAGCTTTCAATGCATCAGCCATAGCTACGTTGGTCAAGTTCGCAGGAATCTTGTTCCTCTTGCAGAGAGCTTGGAGTTCTCTCCTTGTAAGGCAGTGGAAATCCATTGCAACCTGTTGGAAAGATTGAGATTTCGTTGAAGATCAAGGAGAACGGAAACTGTTTACAGAAAACACCGTAGAGGATATTGCAGACTAAAGAAAGAGAGATTGTGAGGAGGGACGAGATGAAGAGATTATGTAAAGGGAAGGAGAGAGACGTTGGAATTTGTAGTCTCCTGTTCGAAAAATATGACCGTTAGACCATCGGTGGATGGAATTTGAAATTTAAATTTTATTCGAAAAAATTAATCAGCCGCCCCTTAATGGACTTTAGATTTGAATCGTAATATGAAAGAGATCCATGTAGGGTTTGGGCTTTCTCAACATCGCTCGCTGGTGTCTCTGAAATGGTGACATTGTTTTTAGGGTTTTTTTCCCTAAACTTAATCGATGAGGGTGGGGTCCTTATGTGGGTCCAACTATGTTTTTTTTCTTTTTGGTAGAAGGTCCAACCATGTTTTGTCACTTAGTAAATTGCGGGAGAGTCCAAATTCTGCAATAACTCTATTTTCTAGGAACTGTGGTGTGCAAAAAAAAAGAAAAAATGTTTGGTTAAGGCTATATGCCTATTTAACGCTAAATGGGCTTATGCTTAAAATTGTTCTTAAACAAGGGATGTGTATGACTATCATTCGGTTGGGATGGGCCAGTCTCTGTCAGGTCTAGTAGTCGGGTTTAATTAAATTCTAGGGTTGTACCGTGAACGTTCGTTTAACTAAATGGGCTTAGCTAAAGCGAATATGATATGATTTATAATTGGGTCAATTGACCTGGGGCTATAAACAAGCTACCATAAACGGACCTTACTGGGTTACAGACATGTTCATCCCTAAACGGACATTAAATGGGCCTTCGCAATGCCGATGCAATAGTCGAAGTACCTAAACTTATTCCACTAAAATCATAGTTTTGCCTCAAGCATATCTTGCAAACTCATCATTAATTCACCACCACAATCCATAAATTTCATTTTTTAATTAAACTTTCTATTGTTAAAGATGTATGTTCATCGATCAATTTCTTGTTCATCTTGAAAATTGGAGCAAACTCAATTGGACCTTTTACTCTTCAAATTTATTGGTGGCAAAATGGGGATTTCAACTAGTATTAAACGGGTTGGGCTTAAAAGAATTGGTTCAAGTTGAGCTTATAAAATGTATCGAGTCAGTCGAGCTAGGTGGTTACACTGTATACTGCATAAAGCCCGACACAATTATTAATTGAGCTAATCTAAATCGAACCATAAACCTGTCGAGTTCGGTATCGATAGACTTGAAATTGACACCCCTAATGTAGGGGATTACCTATAAAATGAGTTTGAGTCATACATTAAAAAGTTAATAGAATGTCGTATTAAATTAGGGGCACCTAATTGCCATTTTCGAAAAAAAAAAAATGAATATCTAAAAATTATCTATAGTTGAGATGTAAGCAACAAAAAAAATGACACGAGTTCTTTAGAGCTTTAAGGGTATGGGGTTTTGGAGTTTGGGGTTAGAATAGGAATTTCCAATTTGAGTTCCAAGTTCCAGCTCTACTAAAAATGGAAAAAAGGGAGAAAGAGGAGGCGGTTCTAAAGGGTTGGGGTTGGTCAGGCTCATAATTGATCGGTCCCGATTGGAACGATTGCCAGGTATGCCACTAACATAGTTACACCAAGAAAGACCGATTTATAACGGATCGAGCCGATTTGAACTGTTAACGATTAGGCCTTAACTTGACACCCTAGCCCTAACTTTGAATTCTAGTGTAAATCGACCGGAATCGAGATCAGCGGCATCAGCCTCAGCCTCGGCCCTCGGCCAATTCTGAACCGAATTGGTCAAAAGTAACGATAGTAACAGTGTGTGGCCTTTTAATTCATTTTTCTTACACGTTACACGTGGGACAAATGTTGTACAAATTCGAACCGCTTCCAAAACCCAACTATATATATATATTTCACACGGAACGTCAAGTTTCCCGCTCAAAGAGAAACATGAAGGGAAACCAGACTGCACAGAAGGTCTGCAGAGTCTGCACTGTGAAGGAGGCTCCATCGAAGTCTCCCTCCGATCAGCTGAAAAAGCCTCTAAAGGTGAGATCGTTACCGTCGACCTTCAAATCTGTTTGTTTCATCCTTTTTTCACCTTTTTTTTCATCAACAAATTCATTTTTGTTCTTGGCAGATCTCCAAGAAATGCTTGGATTCATCGTTTGCAGCTATTCCGGAAGATCAATCTTCTGGAAAATCGGTTTCTAGTTCGACCGATTCCGATCGTAATTCCGTATTGGTGAATTCCTCTGCTGATCAAAACAAAAATTCTCGGAGGTAACCTTCTCAACACTCTCTCTCTCTCTCTCTCTCTCTTTATTAGCCAATTCCTTATCGTTTCTCTGATTAATCTTTGTTTCATCTCAGATCTTCAAGCTTTCGATGAACCCAGAATTTCCAGTCTCACCTGTAACATTCGATCCGTTCGAAGTCTCTCCGTCGTCTACGATCGTTGAAGAGAACCAAGAAATCGGCAGTGGTACTATCGTCGACTATAATGGTTCCATCGATTGCGATACTCCAAAGACCGGAAGTATTGATGTTGGAATAGTAGTAGATTTCATCAGAGAAGCTTTGTTTCAGGCCTCGAGTTCCCCTATCGTCGATCTCCGATCGAAGAAGATTTTGGATTCCGTGGTAAAGATCGTTATCGATGATATGTATGGTTTTCCGGAAGAAAACGTCCCTCCCGATGTAATGTCGAATAAGCTTCGTTCGGGATTCCTATATTTCTTGCTGTGGCTTGTTCCTGTCTCGGTGGCTGCCGTTGCTCTATCGAATTTGTTCGCCGGCAGCTCTTTCCCTGATCCCCCACCGACATGAATGGTAGATGTATCCACTTTACGCTTCTAGCCATCTGATCGTTTACGGACAGAGTCATGCTCGGATCTCTCTTGCTCGCATTTCTTTCCTTATCTTAATCCCACCGTTTCTTTAAGTACTGCTTGAAGTTTGAACACAATTGATTTCCGGATATTTTTTCAAAGCTCACAGTTGTTGACGAACCTAGGAAGAAACTTAAGGTGAATCATCCCCAAACCACCAGAGCTGAGCCATGCTGAACTCATGGATATGAGTAGCTCTGCCATGGTTCTTGTTTGCTTGATCAGTCGGCAAGACCAGAGTGTGTTAATAAAATGCAAAATCCATCTCTGATAGTCTAAGAACCGCTGTTGCCCTGTAACCTCTTGTTGCAATTCCAGTTTTTTGTGTAGCAGTGAATAGTCCGACTCAAGATGTACCTGAATCTGAAGTCTGAAGTCTGCACAAAACTTCAAGCCCATACTGGGTTTTTCTATTTCAAAGTGGATGACACAGCTTGGTTTGGGATTTCCAGGTCCGGATAAGACCTATCCTGTGTTGAACCATGGGGACTAAGGTTCTGTTTTAAAAAATATGGCACCGCGTGAGAGAGAAGGAGAGATCAAACTTTCGAAACACAACCAGCTTCGAAGTAGATATTCTCTCTCTCTGTTTCATGTTTGGCCTGCAATTTTCACAGATGGGAGAGAAATCAAAATTCAAATCAATCCACAACCTGCTTATCTGCTTCCAAACATATTCTCTCCCCACACCCCACTTAAAGTTGAGGCAGAGAGAGAGAGCCATCGCATGAAAATGTCGTTTTTACCATAATCAATAAGGATAAGGGTACAGCAGGATGGTACAATTGCCCTTTGTCTCTTTCTCTTTTTCCTCCATATGAAATGACCTTGCTGTCTTCTTATGTATGAAGCTATATGGATGAACTTCATTGGTGTGCTCTTTCATGAGAAAATCTTGTCTAGCAAATGATATAGAGGAGCGCACCAAATGTGACAAAATGGCATCATATATTGGAGGACCGCAACATAATTTCATATGAAGAGGTAAGAGAAACGGATATGTATGCAAGCATACTCACCTTGATGAACTTTTCCTCTAATAATTGTAATACTTCTTGGCATGTACCAGAGCAAAGACACAAAGGATGCAAAAAGACCATCTTGCCATGCATTGAAAATGTTCGCTTAGGCCCTGCTATTTGGCTGCTCTTGCTGGTGTGTACATATGCCAATAGATAACGAAATCTGAAAAATTCTCTAGCAAGTAGTATAAAGTAATAATGTTTTCATTTGTCAGAGGAGAGCGATGTCATTTCATGTGAAAAGAGCGTAACAGAATCTGAATAAGTAATTAATAAGGCACTATTTGCCAATGCTCCCAAGATGATTTTTAGTGTTCTTTATTCCATTTGGGAACATAAATATGGAATAAAGCGTTTGGTTACCATTGGTCATGCTCTATGCCCAAAGTGAAATTTATGGAAAAAATGTGACACTCAACTCAGTTTTAGTTTAGAGCTAGAACTCAGCTCATTTCTAGTTTAGAGCTTGCTCAATTTAGAAGTGAACTGACCAAAGTAGCAAAAATGTGACACTCAACATCCAAAGGTATATCGACAATGAAATGGCTTGATTTGCCACACAGAGAGTATTGGTTGACATTCTCCTTTGCATAATTGTCAAGGTGTTGCCTTAGTCAACTTGGGCGCCTTGAATGTCTTGGTCTCCTTACTTTTGTACCCTCTTCAATGCCTTGAGTCACCTAGGCGCCATGGCAACTATGCTCCTTTGTAGAATAAGCTTCTCAAAGTGTCGAACAGAACCTTCAAAGTGTCAAGTTTGTCTAGACCATACATGCACTCAAGTATGTTTATTGTTTGAGGCCTCGACTCGATGCTAAAAGTTGTTCCTCAATGACCCTTTGTTGTCAAACGAACCTTTTCATTGTCGAATCTTACAAATCAATAGAATATTGTGGTTTCCATATTTGAAAGACTTTGATACCTATTGTGTATGGAGCTCAATTGGCAAGCTATGAACCCATATATGGTCAGTCTTTAGCCTTAAAGAAACCTCATAGGATCTGAATTACATGGCTAAACTCATCAGCCAAGGTTGTTGGCATGTTTTGCACCATTGATGCATAACAACGTGGGAAAATTCCCAATGAATTATTTGGAGGGGGTCTTGTAACTTTAAAACATGTTTATGAGTGTGTGATTCTCTCTAAATCTATAAATACAAGGCCTCCCACGTTAAGAGATCCTTGTCTATGGCTACCTTAAGCATTGGGCTAGAAAAGGAGTTTAAGAGAGAGAGAGAGAGAGAGAGAGAGAGAGGACCTTAAGTTTAGGATAGTTGGAATTCGAGATTGCACGGGGTTTCTTCCTAAGTTAAGGGTGGCTTCGAACCTCCAATTTTCATGATTCTTCAATAAGAATAGGCTCCCTTATTTGCATTTAAGATCTTAAGTAAATTTTCTCCATGTAGATCTAGCTTTTCTTGCACCTCATTCATATGTTATGGATGTTTTAGAGTCTCATATGTCATCGACAAGGGTGTCAATTCAGTATGGTACCAATATTCGGTACGTACAGTACAATAGGCCAAGACTCAATATCGAAATCGTATCTTATCAAGAAAAAGCCTAAATTTCAATACTAATACCATATTGGGTCGGTATGATTTTTATTTGGTATGGTCTTGGCACAATATTTTTGCCATTTTTCCTTTTATGTATATATATTCGATAATTTTACAAAAAAAAATTATAAATATTCAGTAATTTGGTATTCAGTAGGGTATTAGTAATTCGATACATACTGAATGGTTTTTCCTTAAATACTAATATCGCACTATACCAAAATATAAACCATTTTGTCATACCGAAATCATACCAAATCTTCTTTGGTATGGTTTCGATACTGTTTTGGTACCGAAATTTTTTTGGTTTCGGTACCAAATTGACAACCTTAGTCATTGATCCATATGTGTTTTACATGTTTGTCTCCTTGAATCTTTAATATTTTTCTCTGTCTAAAATATGTGTTTTATCAATATTTCTAAAGTTTTACTGTTAATTTCACGATTTCATTTTTAAACCTATGTTTTTCATATTTTTATCATGTTTTAATTGATTTACTCTTTAATGGGGTTTTCCTATTTTTAGGGATTCCTAGGTATTTTTCTAGGCTTGTTTTGGCCTTAGGGGTGTTTTAGTAATTTACATCATATTTTTATTATATACAAATTTTCATCTTTATTTTATGGAAAATTTACAGTGCCACCCCCAAGAGAATGCCACTATTATAAAAACACCCCTTATGTTTCACCAAATTAGCCTCAGACCCCTTAACGTCAGTCACTGTTAAATAAAGAGTTAAAATGACCATTATACCCCCTCTGTTTCATTAATGGTGTTTCTATTGTCATTGGAATCACAAAAGAAGAGCTCGAGATCGCCATTGAAGTCCTTCGATCCAAGGGTTATAATCTCTTTGACAATGCCATCGAAATATCCAATATTCAGTATGAGCTCCTCGACGGCGACGATGGTAACGAATAAAACTGTGTGAGGAGAGGAGAGGATAGGAAAGAAGATATGTGGATTGATGTCATGCCAAGTAGATTCATGCGCTTGCGCATTTAGACTGAACAAATGTCCACCACGAGCACAGCAAATCACCACATTGTGGCGGTGGAATGAGGGGCCTTCCACCCTGAAATCTAGTTTGTAGTAATTCACTTTCATCTTTGGATCCTCCCTTATCGTTGAATAGATTAGATTTGCTTTAACATCTACAACTCCTCAACCTGATGATCCTCCTCCTGTAATTGTCCTCATCACTGCTTCCCCAACTTCTTTCGACCCCCCAAAAGCTTCAACTCTAAGGTCAAACGATTAATTTTCAATTTTAGAAAATCAAAATTCATGTTTTGCTTTCACCCTCATTGTAAACATGAATATGAAGTCTTATGAGAAATCAAGAGGAACAGGAGAAACAATGACGTTGACGTTAAAATCTGTAACACCCTAACTTTGCTTCCCTACCTTTACTTGTGGACAGGCAAAGATACTAGGCAGAGAAGGTCAACATTGGACCCGATCAGCAGCAAGGGAATGCCAAGAAGGGAAAAGTGACCCCACTTGTACTTGTGCATCCTGCTAACAATGTTGGGAGAATCAACAAGAAATGTGGTCCAACAGGTAAAATAGATAACATATAATAGGAGTTAGGCTTGATGAGGGTGTTAAAGTTGAAAGGGGGACAAGTTTTAGCTCAACCAATGGGAGAGCCCTGGAATTAACAGGCCAGCCGGTTGGCTTGGCAGAACCAGTAATTTTGGGTTCTATGGGCCCCACATACCCTCTACTAAATGAATCCTTTCTCCTCTAACTCTTGGAGGGGGGGGGGAAGTAGTATGATTCATAATATTAGTATACAAGTATAAATCTAATATCAAAATATATATAATTATTTACCCACCACATAAGCCCTAGGCTTAAGTCGGTTAGGGGGAGAATTAAAGGGGCAAGGGTACCACCGAACACCCATTTAGTCTCTCTTATTTCTGCAAACAGCAAGAAAAAAAAGAGAGAAAGAAGGAGAAGAAGAAAGGAGAAGGAAGAAGAAGAGAGAGAAATAAAAAGAGAGCTCATTTATCTTAGACAACTCAGGTGAGTGTTGAGTAATTTTTCTACAGTAATAGGTTTAGGGAGATAATTTCACATGCAACTAACTTAGGGATTTCACCAATTGGGGTAAATAGGAATTTCTGTAACATGCACAATAGAAGCCCTAATTTTCACAAACTATAGAGACCAAATTGGTGGAACATACCCAGGCATCTGCCAATTCGGTTAGAATCTTACAAATAGAAGTGGGACACTATTGCATGGGCAGAATTTCAGTAAACCCTAACCTAGAGAGGGGTATTTTCCTCTCTAATTTCACTATAGCTGTAATTAAAGTGAACTATTGTTGTATATTGTAAAGATTATTGGGAATTCTGAAACACTTGAGCAGAAATTTGAAGTTGTAAGAGTAATTTTGAAGTTATTTCATTCTTCCTTTGCAATCTTGCTGAAATTTGGAGTTTATCCTGTTAGAACTCCCTATGGGTTTGAGATTGAAACCCTATGGAGGAAACCACACAGGAAAAACAAGAACACGAATCTAATAAAATTATAGATGATCGATTTGTACCTTTCACCAAGTATGTTGAAGATGATTGATGTTGGTCACTCCCACTTTCGCTCTCTTGGCTTGGCTATGGATCTTCTACAACCCCTTAAACCTCCTTGGTTCTCTCACTTCAGTGGTAAAGTGGGGAAGAGTGAATAATGGTTGTAGGGACCCAAAACCTAGTATTTATAATACTGTCCTGCACTCAAAACCCTAAACCACAATGGGTTGAGCCAGCATATCCCTAAGCTTGAGAGTGGACCGAACCGGTTCATGCAATTTGACTCTCACCCATTTAATCAACCCGAATAATTAATTTAGCCCATAAATCCAACAATCTCCCACTTGGGCTACATTAATTATAAGGATGTCTTTTAAATTGGTGTGGCCATAGAATCTTATTACATTAACCACTCTTACTGTGATTCAGTTGAAAAACCACTCACATCGAATAACAGCAGAAGATACACCTCAATATACGGCATAAAACTTTCTGTTATTACAAACATAAGTAAGTTTCTTAACACGAATCTATGTGGGATACCATCACAGAAATATTGACATATCCTCAAATTACACTGTTGTCATTCCATGTAGGTCCTTAACTGTGATATTAACCTTCACTGTGGCAAATCGCCTTTGATCTGTGGTTAATATCTAACTGTGGCCTTCCGCCTATAAACTGTGGCAAATATTGCCTATGAACTGTGACAATACTGTCTTAAAATGTGGCAAACATTACCTTTTGAACTGTGGCAAAATATTACCTATAACCAAGACAATTACTGCCTATAAAAACATTCTTAAATGAAATCATAAACCAAATATTTCAATAAATAACTGTGCATAATGTAAATGCTAAAACTTAACCATAATTCATCAAACTGTGCCCCAAAACATACGGGCTAAGGTTCAAAACATAAACAAATACTAAACAAAATCAAAGCTCCCACTAATCAAACATTTCAAATAACTGTATGTAAAGAAATCCTAACTACTTGATGGGACCAAATTTTACTTGCTCTCAATTACTGGTGATCATTCTACCTCACCCTTTCTTGGTATCATCCTGCTTATCAGCCCCAGAATTCTTCCTCTTCTCTAACCATTTCTTGAAAATAAAACAATCCTTCTTCACATGTCCTTTCTTATGGCACCAGAAACACTCTACGTTGTTGGTATTCTCTTCATCCTGAGCCTTTTGAGATGTGTCAAGTTCTTGAGAGCTATTAGTCCTGTCATATGGCTTGACGCTTCCTCTGTTGGAAAAATTTTTGTTCCTTCTGCTTGGTCCACCAGAAGATCCCTTGTGAAAAGTTGCATGTGCACTCTCAAACCTAGTTTGTTTCAATTTTTCTTCCTCTTGAGTGCAAATGGAAATGAGCTCATTTAGGCTCCAATCGTCCTTCAGTGCAATGTAGGTAGATTGGATAACCTTATACTGACTAGGGAGGGTATTCAGTGCAATGTGTACAATATATTCTTCATCGATCTGTATTCCAAGATCCTTAAGTTTACCAGCATCAGTAGCTACACCCAAAATGTATTCTCTAACACTCCCACATCCATCATACCTTGTATTCATTAGTCTGGTCATCAATGTGGTTTTCTCAGCTTTCTTGTTGTGTTGAAATCTACCTTTAATAGCATACAGGAATTCTTTTGCAGTGTCTTTGATCTCTATGTTCCCACGTATAATTTCAGGAACTGCCTTTTGTTAAAACCAGTATGCACTTTCTGTTTGCTTCAGTCCATTTCTTAAACTTGGTCCTTTCAGCACTTCTGCTCGAGTCTGTGAGAGGCTCAGGTTTAGGCTCCCTAAGTGCCAAGTCTAAGTCAAGAAGACCTAAATGCAATTCTAATTCCACCACCCACTTTTGATAGTTGTTACCAGTGAGTATTGGGATGGAAGATACATAACTTGAGGGAACTGCCATCTTACTACAGCAGTAACAACAACACAATACATGCCAAATATCAAAATATAAACCATAATATAAAAGCATGTAATACCATCAATATATTTTAAATAAGAGTTACAACTAAAAATGTATCCCTATCCTTTGGGACAGGAATTAGCTGATGCTCTTATATTATTCTTTTAACTGTGAAAACAACACTAACTTTGGAATTCAATCACCTTTGGGCAAAAGAACTCCAAATTCAATGTCCCTTTCTGAAATGTGGATGATTATCCTCAAACCTTGATGACACAACCTTTGGGAAAGTATCACCTTTACTGTTGGAGAAGATACAATCGAACTGAATGTACCACTTTGGTGGGTTTCATTCAGTTCTATCATATCTTTCCCATTGGAGANGGGGGGGGGGAAGTAGTATGATTCATAATATTAGTATACAAGTATAAATCTAATATCAAAATATATATAATTATTTACCCACCACATAAGCCCTAGGCTTAAGTCGGTTAGGGGGAGAATTAAAGGGGCAAGGGTACCACCGAACACCCATTTAGTCTCTCTTATTTCTGCAAACAGCAAGAAAAAAAAGAGAGAAAGAAGGAGAAGAAGAAAGGAGAAGGAAGAAGAAGAGAGAGAAATAAAAAGAGAGCTCATTTATCTTAGACAACTCAGGTGAGTGTTGAGTAATTTTTCTACAGTAATAGGTTTAGGGAGATAATTTCACATGCAACTAACTTAGGGATTTCACCAATTGGGGTAAATAGGAATTTCTGTAACATGCACAATAGAAGCCCTAATTTTCACAAACTATAGAGACCAAATTGGTGGAACATACCCAGGCATCTGCCAATTCGGTTAGAATCTTACAAATAGAAGTGGGACACTATTGCATGGGCAGAATTTCAGTAAACCCTAACCTAGAGAGGGGTATTTTCCTCTCTAATTTCACTATAGCTGTAATTAAAGTGAACTATTGTTGTATATTATAAAGATTATTGGGAATTCTGAAACACTTGAGCAGAAATTTGAAGTTGTAAGAGTAATTTTGAAGTTATTTCATTCTTCCTTTGCAATCTTGCTGAAATTTGGAGTTTATCCATGTAAACAGAATTTATGAGACTCCAAAACCTAGGTTAAATGGTCAATTGAAGAAGAGATTTGGTAGTATACCTTCCCTTAAGAATTTGGACCTCAGAAACCAGAGAATTAATCAACTAAAACACAGCATAAACCAAAAGGGACTTGGCAGAATCGAATTATGTAGGTTTTCGGACAACCGGTGGGAGATAACCAGCCAACCGGTTGTCCCAAAAGTCTCCAGACGGTTAAGCTTCTAGAGACTAGAAAGGTTCCAGAATTGATCTAAAACCCATTGGGGCTATTTAGGACTTATTAAATAAATAAAAAGAGGATAACATGCCCAGCTACAGAAATGAAAAAGAGATTTTAAGCTTGGACCTAAACAGAAAAAATGTAGAGACAGGAAAGACCCTATCTGAAATAGATCGCTTACAAAAAAATTAGTTTTATTTTTAATGCTTTAAATATGTTTTGATTTTAGGGAATTTGACTAGCAGTGTGGAAATCTGTACAGTGCAAAAAGGGAATCTACCTAACTCTGAACACCAAAGTGAGTGGGTGCTTTGATCTTTTTTTTGGAATGTTTCTTTATTTTTACTTTTATGCCTGCATTCTATGTTCCTGCATTATGAGGTGTGTGCATTATCTCTTTAATTCGCGAAATCTCTATTTTGGTGGACTTGAGTTGAGAAAGGTAAGTCAGGTAAGATGGGAAACAGGCAAGTGTCCAAGATTTTTGTGTGTATGTGATGTATGGTTGCTCATTATGTAGAATGCTGGGTTAGGTATCACCACCCCAAGTGCTACAAGCCCTTGTCAGTAGGGGGATAGGTACTGACTAATCTCGACATATGTGGCTACCTGATCAACAGTGCACTTTTCGTGGTGTGACATACTATACCTGAGACGGATGAGGATAGGATACGATGTACTGTATGCTTGATTTTTTTTATGGGGTTACTAATTAGGGGTTAACTGAGGGACCGAGGCTCTGATCGGGACTGGTTGACTCCATCCTGCAACGAACTTGTATTCCTGAGGCCAACGTATAGGGTAGGGAATACCACCTACGTTGCGTAGCACTATACCAATTATTATCAGACTTAGTAATTGACTAGGGAGCAGTAAAATAAGTAAATGGATTCATGACCATCATTTGACAGTGTGGAGCATGTATTACATCATTTGTACTGCGTGTACTTGCTTGTCCCACCCCCTCACTGAGCATGACGTACTCACCCCCCTTTACTTTAATCCTCTAGATGACGAAAGCGGTATTTTGCTGAGTCTTAGCATTGATCATGAGGTAGTGGCCATGGATCACTTGGCTTATATTCAAGAACATGAATTCGACTATGGACCCGCCTGTGATTGTGACGACTGTGCCTACAGAGGCCAGTATTACTGAGAAGTACATCTACCACTGACTATTCTTTTTGTGTAATTATATGCTACCATGAAGACTTCACTTTTTGCTAGTCTGAGCTCACTGACGAATAGGGTTACTTGGAAATCATTATGTCTTTTGTGTACATATTCTTTTGGTTTATAAATTTGTAAACTATGGTATCACTTAGAGACATTGGATGGCTATGGAGTTTATTTATAACTGTGATATATATGAATCTCTGATTTGTAGTTATGTATTGTGGCATTGTGGACTATTCCTGAGTCCGGTCTTGAGGGAAAGTAGGTTGACTGGATGCGGTGAGGTGTTTAGTGTAGGCATATCTGTGCCATAATGAGGGCAGGGTGTGAAAAAATTCCCATTTGAGCCTGGAAGGCCGAATGCAACCACTGGATCATTGAAATTCTGGCGACGTTGGCGTGAGTGAGATGTTGCTTGGTTGTTGATTAAGGGAGAAGGGTCAAGAGATCTCTTATACTCTGTTTTCTCAACTGCTTTGTACAACAGAGTCTGATCTCCCACCCAATTCACTGGATAGATGAATTCTGCTTTGCACAGAAGAATTTTTAGAAAAAAAAAGAGAGCTATTCGTTCATTCCATATGAGGAGGCAAACATCAAAATACATATGAAACACTCTGTAAAATAAAACAAACGCCCACTCACCGCGAAACCCAAATCACAAAATACAATAGGATCCCTTGCAATCATTCGTGTGTCCTCGCCCAAAAAGTTTCAAATTCCTAAACCAAAGGTGTATTATCACAGTGTTAATAAACATGTATAGGTCTACTATTGAACCCAAAATAATTCTCAACAACCCACGTACTAACCCAATTTAAAGTCTCAGAAATAGCCCTCGAGCTACCCCTACACATAAGGTCAACATCAGGTAAAAGGTAAGAGACACGACCCACAAGGGGTAGGGCATAGTTCAGCAGAAACAGAGGCTATTCAGCCTTAAAAATGCACAACCGATGGTCTCAACCGGCTGGCCGCTTGTTCGACCGGCGGGTTGGTTTTAGCAATATTTTCTGCTATATTACAAGTTGTTCTGCAAGTCTCCTTGGCTTGTGCTACATATGGTCAAAGGCCAGTGCCCATGGCAGCATGGGGAGATTTTCTTCATGCCTTTAGGGTCACTCTAAAGTCCCTTAAACCCCCAATTACAGTAACCAAAGTTGTATAATAGTATACTATCCCAATTCCTAAAAGAATTTAGAATTTAGCTGGAACCGGGCAAATTGAAGGGCTGCATCCAATTTTCCTATAATTCATCATTAATTGAATACATTACAGTAACCCCAGTCAAGTTTCAGTTCCAATTAAGCCCAATATTGGGTTATAAGGAAGGAATTAAGCAAATCTAAATGGACAATATCACGATGTTTGAATATTTGGTGATTTATAGTGTCCTGAAATAGTTAATTTTGTAGAACTAATATAGCAGTTCTTCTACGAAGCAGGAAAATGGCATTGATGAGGTTATAGAGATGACTTCAAAATTGTCGAGTGATCATCTTGATAAGGTTTAATTGAGCCCTCCAGCTTTGAAACTCCCATATTTTTTTTAGTTTGATCCCAAATTCTACTATGAAATGGCGAAATATCCAAAAGAGGCAAACTTTGGTTTCTCAAGCCAACCAGGTGGAATTTTTTCATAAGGGAAATCTCTAGACCAACCTCCATTAAACAATCACGTGGATAATTTGTCCCAAGGTTTTTTGACATTCTCACTATGATACTATAACTTCCATTGTATACCCACAAAAGAACTTACTACAGATCTTCCACTACTTTGAGCTTGGATAGGTGAGGTAGATCGACTATGATTTTTGATCCTCGGAGGAAGAGTAGATGAAATACTGTTTACTTCTTCAGTTAGCTCTAAAATTGATTTATTTATTGATGGAGCAACTTCCTATAGTTGATTCATGAGCACCTGTTTACCAAAAAGTATCACTTTGGAATGTGTCTCCACTATAATAGATAATTACAGTATGTCATGTCAATCTCAAGCAAAAACAAATTAGGAGACCAAACCAAATCAATAAAGAAAACTATTAGAAAGAGCAACAAAAAAACTGATTAGAAGAGCAATTTAATAAAAGCAAATTTTCAAAAATAGCAACAATAATGAGTCTTGGTCTTACTCTCGCTTGTCATAAGGTACAACAATGTGTCATAAAAAGAGCAGGATGCTTTTACCAAAAATTTATACATGGGACCGATAGTATATATGAGTTATATTTGAGTCTTTAGCTCAAACAGGTAGAGGACTTGGAGATTCCCCAAGAGATGGGGATTCGAATCTATCAAGACGCATTGGTTTTTCATATGTATACTTTGATGAATTCTAATGGCACTGGTGCAAATAATAGTTGTCATGTATGTAATATTGTGGAACTGAAAATATGGACAAATTTGTTGAAAAATCATTGGTGCTCATTTTTTTCTTCTATGTTAAAAGAATGTGTCCTAGGATCCACTTGGTTGGACATTTGGATCAGTTCCCCTACTCGACATGTTGGTGCATGTGATTAGTGACCCCCTAGCAAAAGTATCATAATTTCAATATGTATATATATATATATATATATTATTTTCTTGGATAATAAATGAGCCGTTATATAAGATCCACTCGAATTGGGCACTCTAATCAGTCCTCCTTGTGTACAAATAGATTTATATGACAAGTGGCTAGAAAATAAAAAAAGATGGGTGAAATTCTTTCTACCAAAAAATTAATCGGTGGGTACTTTGGACAATACCTCTTGTCGACATGTCAGTGCATATGACTTTTGCTGAACCCATATAAGGGTGAAGTGATTTACAATCAGCCTTGCCTTACAACTGTCATTAGAACAAAAAGCCATAGCTAGTTGAATAAAACTACTATTATTAGAATATGGGACACGCAACATGTGGCTTCCTCCTGAACTTAGATAAAGGTGCTCAAGATTCCTTAAAAAAGAACATGAGAGGAACACTTTGTTACTGTGAAATGAAATATTCTCCAGATAACTGGAACAAGTCCTGTTGCCTACTTTTGTGTGATAATGTATATAATTATAAATGACAGGTCATTTATTATTGGTAAAAAGTTAACCATTTGATTCTTGAGATTGCAAAGGTTAAGAATCATTGTCTTAGCCTATATGTAACAAACCAATAAACGACCACTATGAAATCCCGATAAAAGACCGAATAACTGGAATGAAAAATAAATTTTAGGGTAAGTTTGTTTTTGTTTGGCCTAATACCACACTGAAACTGGATAAAATTGTCCCATTGACAACCCTAAGTGATGAGAAATCAAATAAATGGAGAATGACATAAAATTAGTTTAGCAATAGAGGATTTCTTTGAATAATCTTATAGAAGTTATCCTTAATGCATGTTAGGGGTATCAATTTATGGTCTGACCCAGTTCAATCGATATAAATAATCGGAGCAAACCAAATCCTTATCAGTATGGGCTTTACAAAACCTGGACTAGGTGTTTCAGGCCATAGGGCTTGGGTTGAGCATTGGGCTAAGCCAAACCCAACCCAACCTATCCCTATGTATATAATGCATTCTTTTATTTTTTTTGCTAACGATGGGTATCAAAGCCTTCGACCTGACTATTCCCGCGAGTCCATACTGATCCCACAACTGCATAAACTAAGTCATACCAGGGTTGAATGAGAACCATTCAACTTTCACTAAAAGCAATGAAGAGCACTAAACACCACCGTGTGAGTGGCTCCAAGGAGGTAAGAGGAGTCGAACTCGAATTGAGCTCCTCTACGGAGAGAAATCTAGTGGAGCACTGGTGGAGATGGCTTCGGATCATGACACGTGGATCATGACATGTGTCACGATCTGATGAGAGATGCAACAGGGAAACAAAATCGGCTCAAAAAGATAGCGTTTAGGTTTTTGAAACTCTTTTTTCCCCCTCTTCTTCTTCTTCTTCTTCCTCCCTTCTCTCCTCTCTCCAAATCGTGAAGACAGATATAGGGTTTCAGGGTTTATCCTTCTTCTTCCTCCCTCTCATTCAAATGATAGAATATAGATAATCGATTGTATGTCCCTGCTACGTTGCTCTCTCTGCAAAGAGAGCAAAGATCCTCTTAGAAAAAAGCAAAACTATAAATGCTCTGAAGCAAATCCATGCTCAAATAATAACAACGGGTCTATCTTAGGTGCTTATGCTCAGATCACCAGAGATAATGGTTCTGGAAGGGATATTAGTAATGGGAATGGGGATATGAGTTTGTCCGTTGAGGTCTTGTGTTTATTCAATGAATTGCGAGTTTTCCTAGTTAGGCCTAATGAAATCAGTATTGTTGCTCTACTTGATGCTTGTGCTGATCTGGGTATTCTTTCTCAAGGAAATGGGCACATGCTTATGTACTGAGGAATAATCTTAGTTTAAATCTCTTTGTTGGTACTTCATTGATCGATATGTACTCGAAATGTAGATCTCTCAGTTTAACTAATCAGGTGTTTAATCAATTGCCCAAGAAGGATACACTATGGTACAATGCAATGATCAGAGGTTTGGCTATTCATGGTCATGGACAACATGTTGTTGATCTCTTCAATGAGATGAGAAAGAATGATGTGAGACCTGATGAGGTGACCTTTGTGGTGGTGATGTGTGCCTGCTCCTATATTGGGTTGGTTCATGAGGGTCGAAAGTGTTTTGAATCTTTGATGGAGGTTTATGGGATTGAACCAAAACTCGAGCATTATGGTTGCCTTGGTCTATTGTCTTAAACTGATATACTTGGCTTATTGCCTTAAACTAATATGCTCTAGAGTTTTGCTGTAGCCATCACAACATCTGGAGAGATGCCCAAGTCTCTCAGAGAACTTTCCACTGTTACCTTCCAGAAACAAGGGGCTTAGACTTTGCCTCTCTTATGGATGATATAAAGGTTTAAAAGAGTTGTCTGTATTGCCAAACTTGGCTGTTTGCTTGTTGCTTTTTCTCTTGTTTTATCAATCAGTTCTCCATTGCTAAAAGTTATTAAAAAAATCTTTGTGGAATGCTGGAAATGGTTCATTTTTTTTGCTTCATGTATGTGCCCATAATCCTAGTGGAGTGGATATTCAAATTTAAAATTTAAGAAGTTGTAATTCTTGTTTCAGAACTTAATTGAGGCTTCCAATTGGGCTACTAAACTAAATTTTACGTGTGAGTAGCATTTCAAAGTGAGCATATTTTGTCTTCCAGGTTTGTGTTTGAGTATAGTTGGGCTATTAAAATTAATGTTGTTGGTTGTTCTTCTGGGATGGACTTATTAGGCTACACATCTATTTGCAGTATTCAATTAGATGGTACTCAAATTATACTTGGAGGTGGATCTTTAGCTCAAATTGGAAGAGCACCTGGGTATTACCTAGGGTATGATGGTTTGAATCCATCAAGATTCTTGTAAATTGGCTTTACATATTTTTTTAACTTGTCTTATGAATGCTGTTATTAGCTTTATCATTTTTAGGAGTATTATTCCACAACTCTCTTTGTTGGTTGCCACATTGGAGGTTGCAGAGTGAAATCACAGAGAGGAACCTATCCCCACCCTTTGCCCTTGAAGAGGTAAAGTGGATCCACCAGGGATCCATTAAGGAAACCTAAGCAGGACTCATGAGAAAAAAATACACATATTAGAACTGAGTAGACAACATAAAAAGCCACAAATAGAAGCAATCAAAATTCAGCATGCACTCACTTAAAAATTTAGCACAATCAACACCATATCAAGACCATATTAAAGTCAGTAGCTGGCTACACACACACCCACTTAAAAATTCAGCACAAAGTAAGACCATATCAAGGCCCAGAAAAATTCAGCACAAGCAAGACCATATCAAGACCATATCAAAGTCAATAACTGCCTATACACACACACTTAAAAATTCAGCACAATGCAAGACCATATCCAAGAATCTTAATGGATTTGAACCATCATACCCTGGGTAAATCCCAGGTGCTCTTCCAATTTGAGTTAAAGATTCACCTACAATCTAAAAATGTTAGTTTTCAAGATACTAAATTCCAGCCAAATAAAGGTAAGCAGAGATATTCAAGTTAATAACAATTGGTATGTAGTCAAAAAAAAAAAAATTTTTGATCAACCATCAATATCCAAAACCAGTATCCAAATTCAACAACCAAAATCAGTGATCAAAGATGATAAATGATATCCTTAATCCCATTCCTAGTATTGGTACAAAATAGATGATGCCGATGCTCGAAATGAAAATTGAGAAAGAGCTTGATCCAAGGTTCCCTGCATAATGACAACAATATGAATAAATTTTAAAATACTAAAAATGAAAACTTTGTGAAGTTACTGGACTGCAATTGTGAATAACAACCTGTAAAACTTCAATGAAACTAACTAGTACATTTGAAATTGTAAATCCAGCAGCTGACTGAGTGATATTTGTTCCTTCATTTTTCCTTTTCTTCCCTTTTTTCCCTTGTTTTTCTACCCAACCCTTCTTCCTTCTGCTTCCTTTTTTACCTGGATTTTTCTTGCTTCAATACTAGTCCATTGTTTGTACTGGAGACCTCATTAGGGACAAGTCTCTCTGGACCATCAGACACAGTGATACTTTCAAGTTGTTGACATAATTCTTTAACAACATTTTTTACCAAGGCAAATCCTTCAGTTGAATTTGAAACTTGTAATGCTATCTTAACAAGTTGTAGACAAAGATATCTGTATCGTTGAGTACAGTCTAAATTCACATCTTCCACAACTTGTTTTCTCTTATGGTCTTCCACTACCATGCTTCTTGCTGCCCGTGTCCATCTCCGCAAAATATAAGTGTCAGGGATATACTTGATATCTAGGACATCCAAAACTTTCAAGGAATGGCAACAAAGAATGCCAAATGTCTCGTATTTCTTGCAACTACATTGAATAGTCCTTTAAACTGGGTTACAACAGACTTTGAACTCACATTCTAAACCAACAATGCTAACCAAATATTTATGAAAGGAAGTATCTTCATTTCAAAAATTTATTTTGCAAACACTAACCCAGTTGTACTGCTTCTGAAACCTCTCAAAAATATAAGGACTATAGATTTCCCCAGCTTGTTTGATAACAAGTGACATCCTGAACATGTTCCTTAGAAGTTTGTTTATTGAATCAAACTTAGCTTTTAATTCATTAGCTCGTTTAGCATTCACAACCCTTTCGAAGTGCTTAAAAAATTTGAACAACATCCAAAGAAGATTTTAGATATTCTTTCAAATCACTATTAAAACTCTCACTGATCTGTGTACTCCGCATGCCTATTTTGAAAGTGTTTTTCATATAGCACTTTGCCTATTTATATTTTAGTTCATAGATACGGTGCAACCATGAATTTTTTTCCAAGTTGTAGTCACTAAGTAACTTTTTCTAAGAATACTCGAACTGTAATTCCTCATACTAAAATATATACTTTTTTAATTCTGTGAAAAAGCAAGAGCCATCCTTCATCATATTACCCAAATGTTTAATTCTATTCTGCATTATGTGCCACGTACACAACCCATGCCATGTCTTAGGCCACACCTCATGTAATGCTTTTGCCATAGCAGCATCTTGATCTGTGAAAATGGTTATAGGTTTTTTCTCCCATTGGCTTCCGTGAATGCCTCAAATAACCAATTAAAAGATTCAACCATTTCATCATAAAAAGTGCAGCCCCAAATATAATCACCCCTCTATGATGATTAAAACCGACAAATATCCTAAATTGCATGTACTCTTTGTTAAGGCAAAATGTGGTGTCGAAACTAACAATATCACCAAACTATGCATAGTCAATTCTCATGTTTGGATCAACCCAAAAGATATTATTGATTTGTTCATCACTATCCAGCTTCATTGAGTATGTAAACGAAGGATTATTCCTGCTCTGATTTTCAAAATATTTCAACAAACTCCCTGCTTCACCAAAAGATAAGGAATGTTGTCTTTTAGTTCGTAGATAGTTCTTCTGATCTTGACACGTGTAGCCAAGATTCTCTGTTCTGCCAGCTTTCCTACCCATTAACTCAAATATGGCCTTAGGGTTGATCCCTGAATCATCTGCTAAATTCATTTTATATGAATGTATCTTTGAAATCTTCATAGTACTTGGAAAATGAAGGGGCTGATTATGTTCTTCCACAAAATCATAACACTCATATTTTTCACTTTCCATCAAGTATATCCCCATCCATGCTAGAAACTCTATTCTTGTCTTAGCTCGTGGTTTTTTAGTATGGATGTCTCGCTTATCTTTTCTCAGAAAACCAGCTTTATTGCAAACAAATCTCCGACGAGTTATGATTGCCTTGTTTTTGTGGTTCTTATGTGCAAAATCTCTTCTAATACTAAAACCAAATATTCCTCCATAACTGTTGTAGAAGTCATAAGCCTCCTCCTCTAAATTAAATATCATTCCTACTTGAGGATTAATCTCAACATTCCCACCTAACTCAACCTTCTCCATATTTCGACAAGTGAAGTGATAAGCTGATTTTTCAGAAATTTGAAACAAGTTACAAGTTAATGAGTTTCGAGAACATCTAAGAATGCTTGAATTGAAACAGTATTCAAATCGGACCAACCTAGTGTAACAAACATCAGCAATCCCATATCCATATCTATACTAGCAAACATCATAATATCCATAGCATTAGCTAACCCATTTCTTTGTCAACCAAATATCAAAACTACTAGTTCAAAATTTATGCAGAAAGTAAAAATTCCATACTTGAAAATGTTAATTACTAGCTCAAAAAATATTTAAAGTTGATTATGTAGTGAAAAGTAGACTGCACTATTCCCTACTCTTCGAAGCATTGATTTTTAAGTGAGCAAGGGATCTTAAAGTCTACTACAGTTATGTGTTGGAAGGACTTGGATTTGAGTCCAAAGGGATATGTGATAATGCACAACCGCAATTATCCATTTTTGGAGTTCTTAGTGGTTATCTGAATCCGTAATGATTTTCAGTATCTGAACTAGAATCATGAATTATTAGTACCAGCCACCCATGTGTACCATGGTTTTAAAACTCGGATTGGTATTGACCATGACCGATCCAATCCGATATGTTGATATGGCTAAGCATATAAACATAATAAAGAGAAAATCAATCTGCTCAAATATAAAACATGACAGATTAAAGGATATCTGCTCAAATCAAGATCTTTGACATTTTAGATTGGAAAAGATGGATGAATCATCAGAACCCTTTCTACAAGATAGATTCCACAATCAACTCCATTAATATAGTCTTCCACCCCGAATCCAGTTGTGCGTAGAATATCTAAAATACTTAGCTTAGCCAAACATGGCCCATAATGGGAATGACTTTGCCTTCTATTCATGGGAACCCTATATATTAATGGGCAAACGAGTCATGGCATTATATAAATAAATAAATAAATAACAGAATAAAAGAATAAAAAAAACTCCAAAAATATTGACTATTCCTTCTCATCTATTTCCCTATAACTAATTTGGATTATATAATCAACATTATCCTACTGGTCTGGGATTTGTTTTTCTTCTCTTTTGGAGTCAATAGACTTGTTCCAACTTCCAAGGTTCATCCCTTATATATTAACTTTATGCTAATTAAAGTTGGCATGGATTTCATATACGTTTGTAAGGAATAAAAAATTAATAAATATCAAGCAAGAAGGAGTAACAGTCATTACAAAAATTGAACTAAATATTGAAGCGATAAGTACCAATTAGTAGATGCAAGCTCAAACAGAGAATGCTATTCAATCATAATTGGTTTAGAAAATCAGATTGAAATCAGGGGAATCGGCGATTGAAATCAACGAAGGCAAAATAGTGAATTAAAAAGATGAAAGCTATTGAAATCTTGAGGCAAAATCCATCATAAAAATGAAGAAAATAAGAAGGGAGTTTCGTTTACTCGAGTTCTGATGTTTGCAGAGATGGAGAAGAAATGGGACTTCAATTTGTCTTTTGTTCAAATATCCAAAATTTGCAGAGAGAGCAATGCGGTGGGGATGTACGATCAATTATCTTTATTCTATCATTCGAATGAGAGGGAGGAAGAAGGATAAATCCTGCAACCCTATATCTGTCACCACGTTTGGAGAGAGGAGAGGAGGGAGGAAGAAGAAGAAGAGGGGGAAAAAGAGTTTCAAAAATCTAAACGCTACTGTTTTCAGTCGACTCTATTTCTTTGTTGCATCTCTCATCAGATCGTGACACATGTCACGGTCCACCTGTCATGATCTGAAGCCGTCTCTGCAGCTCTCCCCTAGATTCCTCTCCATAGAGGAGCTCGATCCATTGATCTCAGAACCACACACTTCTTGAGGCGAATGTCCCTTGCCAACTCAGCTACCCCCTTAGGGTTTATATAATGCATAGATTATATTACTATATACAAAAAAAAGAAGCTATATATATGTATATTATATTGATTACATTAACATGCAACATGTATACTTTTTAAAATGTCTCCATTCACAATCTACAAATTTTATAATCACACCACTCATGTGTATCTTTACATTTTTCAATTTTAATATACATTGCTAGTTTTTAAAATTTGAGAATGAGTGGATTAATAGTCACTCTCTCTCTCTCTCTCTCTCTCTCTCACACACACACACACACACACACACACATCCAAATGACAATATACAGGGGCTTCCACGGTCAAGTAGGGTGAACTAGGCCCAATTAGGATCAATAAAGATCGGGCTGGGTCGGGTTGAGACTGACAAGGTTGGGCTAGGCCTAGGCTGAATTAAAAGACCATTGACACCCATAATAAACCAGTTGTAAAGCAGACCAATCTAAGTACATATATTTGAAAACCGAAACTAACATACTAAGGTTGTGTTTGGTATCATTCCAGAAAAAAACGTTTCTGGAGTTTTTTTTCATTCTATGAGAATGAAAAAATGAAATAAAGCATTTAGTTCATTTATGGTGTGTTTCATTTTTTGGGAGCAAAAAGTGAAAAAAAAAAAGGTAGAAACAAGAATTGATAGAACGACAAAAGGCAGTTCCGTCGTTCCAGTTTCGTTAAAAAAAAAAAGAAGATATTTTGACATAGAAACTGAAATTTTCGTTTTTGACACGAAACGTCATTTCTAGAACAGAAATGTTACCAAACGCAGCCTTAACAATACAATAATGGAGCCATCAATGCAATCAAAAGGAACATTTTCTAAGGTTGCTCCACCTAGTTCCAACATTGCGATTCACATGGAAATGGTATTTTCTATTTTTCAAAGATAGTTCAAACAAAGTTCTTGTATTGTTATGCTTATTATTTTTTTAATGTTCTAGAATAATAAAGGAGACATTGTAGTAGCTGAGATTTGATCGGGGCATTTTTTATTAGTTATATTGGACAAGTCAAGCATGTGACGTGTGGCAAGAAAAACATAATTCTTCAATAGAATTTATAAGAGCCAATGACGTATAATTTTTCTAGGATAATAGAAATGGCTTTGTAAATTTCACTCCAGTCAGGCCTTTAGATTGATTCCCTTTAATGATACATCAGTTATATGAGAATTGTCCAGTAAAGCTGATTATTCAATTGTTTCTCTTATGAATGTCATCGTTGTTTCTTCGTGCGCCCTGTCTTTGGGCGTTTCTTGTGCCAGCTAGACAAGGTTCTTTTCCCCTATTATAGACTTATTGAATACAAAAACCAAAACGAAGTCGTTAAGTAACTGAACAAGTTCAATTTGAGTATCGATTTTCAAATCTGAATCAAGAATCAAAATAATCAAGCACTCTTTGGACCCAATTCGAATACCCGGCTCTAGACTGATTTACACGTGCAGGATAAATTGTAATCAAGGTTTTAAGACTCGAAAACGATGTCAACCATTATCGATATGATTAGGATATGTATCGTAGGGATCGGACGGATGTCTTGGCATCCAAAAAGATTGATTTTTTGGACCCAAATTCTAGCCGATTACCATTTATTTGACCTAGGTTTTTTTTTTTTTCATGATATCAGTAACGATTGGAGGGCCAAAAACATTGATTTATTGGAACCGATTACCACCTATTTGGCCTAAGATTTTTTTTTAACATGATTTCGGTAGGTATTGGATGGATATATATATATATATATATTTTTTTTTTGATTTTTAATTATTATTATATATATATATATATATATATATGATATGTTGGACCATTTACCCTTTAAACAGCCGATTCCTACCTCTCTGAACTTTTTTATTTTTTAATTTATTTGTCGTACAAACGTGATGTTTAGGTGAGTGGTGTATAGGTTGTACGCAAGTGACAGATAAGGTGTAGAATGAATTTGTCAAGTAACAGAAAAATATAGGGAGAGGGAGTGCTTCACTAACCTGTAACTGCTACAACTGACTAATTCTATCAAGTCATGGCTATCTACATTCACGAAAATGTATGCTTTATTTTGTTTGTGCAAGGGGATTGTAAAACGTAAATTTCTCCATTGTTTGTATTTCTTCTTCCTCCTCTTTACTTTGATCTGTTGAAGGTAGAGAATGGATGGCCAAATTCTGAGATATTAATCAGTTGAGAGAACAGATGACCAATTACGAGAGATCAGTTGGGGAAAGACTGCAATGATGGGGAACAAAGAAAAAGATCCTCAGAAATTTGCTACCTCATACAAAAGGACTCGTGAAGGGTTACCCTATGCTTCAAGTGCTGCTACACGTTTCCCCCAAGCATTTCATCTTTTGGGGAGAATCGGTGACTCTCCACAAAGTCCTATCTTCATACTTGATGATAAGTAGATTGAAACAATTGTCCTAGACGAAGAAGAACCAAAAATGGAAGATACCAAATTGAAGGGCTAAGAACAGTCAAAATAGAAAAAGTACAGGCTATGATGAACTATTTGTAATAGAAACCAGTAGTAGACGTTAGTCTTAATTTATTCAGTTATTAGAGTGCTTGTTATAGTTGCTTTCTTATTGAATATATTATTAGTTTCTTTTCTCTTTGTGTCTTATTTCATTAGTAAATAAACTTTAGTTTTAGAGACAATTTAAACTTTCAAGACTGACAAGCAGTTAATTTTTACGAGTCATTGCATTCTTATCCGTTCAAAGTCAGAATAACCGGAGTGAAGGTCGATGTAATGCATGTAAGCCTTAAAACTCTTATCATCGAACCTAGTTTTCTTTCTCATTCCTTTTAACTGCATATATTGATGCACTTAATATGATCCATTGTGCTTACAACAGCATATGGTGGGTGGTAACATAAGAGGATAATTTGGGAATGGAATTCTCTTATCCTGTTGTAATCCAAGCCACTGATGGACTAGTTCATATCACCTACACATAAAAAAAAAAAAAAAAAAAAAAAAAAAAAAAAAAAAAAAAAAAGACAGACTAAGGGTAGCTTGTTTTGTTTTAAATTGTCTTGAGATTAATATTATTACCCCTTTTACTTGTCAATCATTTCATCTATGCTAGTATTATTACTTGTTCTCTACCAGTAAAGTCAAACCACTTTCAATCTTTTTTGCAGCATGTTGTTCCCAACCCCAACTAATTTGTAACATTCTTTCTGCTGGAGCTTTAAGAGGTAAAGAACAATAACAAAAAGGCGGGGGGGGGGGGGGGGGCTGTATCATGGAGATTATAGCTAACATTTACTAATTTCATATATATATATTTTTCCTTTTTAAATAAAATATACATTTATAGCTATAATTAGTACCAATTTTTTTTTTTTTTTTGGATAGGAAGGCCCAGTTTAATTATGAAATATATTTTGGTCCTTGCCAACTGAGCTACCACCCCTCCTCTTCCTTTTCCCATAGATATAATTTTAGCAGTCATTGCATCTTACTAAATCCTGAGTTAATACTACTTGTTCCCTTTGTTTTGGCCTCAGTGGCTAGTCACAGTGCATGTAGCAAAGCTCAAGGCAGAAAGGAATCAGATCCTGCAGTTCTCGAACGATTGCCTACAAACTTTACCACTGAGGCACACTAGCATCTACTGGGAGTCAACTCCATTGATATAACTGACTTGTACTTGAAGTTCTTACTCCCATAACATTGGTTTGGTATTATGTTTTCTGTTTCACTGAGCTGCTCTCAAAATGAACAAATTGGACATGCTTGGAAGGGACCATTTTTTCCTTAAGTTGTGGTAGGATGTGGCATGATTCATTATCGAGAATAAAGTATTACCTTTGCACCTCAGTATGCCTTGGGGGTCAGCTCTAACCCAACTGAATCTGCCTAATTAACAAATGGGTTCTCATTGTGTTTAGCTGGCAGACCAATGCTATGATGGGTTGGAAGCATTTAGTCCAGCAACTGATACACCCATCTCAGCTTCTAATAGATAATTTTTTACCTTGATTGTGCTTTAGATGAGCTATTTACTAGTGAACTACATGCTACATTGTGAGCTTCTACAATCAATTTATCTACTAAGAAACAGAAAGTTACATCTAATAATTGATCATAAAGAAATTCATGTTGTTTGCAACTGTTGGTTGATGAAACTTTTTACATGCAAAAGATATTCATTTCATTTTTGTTTCAGAAAGAAAATTTGCCATTTCATGTTGTGCGGTGGAGAAAGCCAAGCTCATGTATGTGTGCTGAACCCAAAGTAGTGATCTTCAATCCTTTTGGAGCTACACTTAGAAATGTGTGCAAGTATCAATGCACTCCACTAGAACTTTTTTTTTTTTTTTAAGGCAATGCAATGCACTAGATTGGGCATGGAGCTTCCTTCATTCTTATGCTTTTTTTTTTGGAGGGGCTGTTAATAGAATAAATAATTGGCAAATGTTTTCTGAGCCGTAGGGGAAGCTCTCTCTCTCTCTCTCTCTCTCTCTCTCTCTCTCTCTCTCTCTCTCTTCATATTAAACGAACTTGGTGCACTCTCTTGTGCAAAATCGTTCAGTCACACCTCATTGGTGTATTTCTCTATGTTGCCTGCTCAAAGAACCCCCTCTCCCATAAAATTTTCTACACTTCATCAAGACAGCCTATCCTGGATGACATTACCTTAATTATTTTCAAACCAGTTGATTAAAAGAGAGTAGTTAGGATAAAGCAGGGTTGAGTTGATTAACAGAGTCTGCATATTATTAACTGTTTTTCTACACTAATATGTAACCTTACTGATTAAATTGATCCACATGGTATAAAATAAATAAATAAAAATTTTTGAAGGAGATGTTCTCTTCTTATATGTGCTATGCCAATTATTTTGAGAAGGTCCATCTGTTATGGGGGAATTTCCACCCAGTAATGAATATACAAGTATACAATTGTGAGAGTAGCGGCCAGAGATGGATTATGCATCCCCATCCCCTCTCCTCTCTCTTTCTTCACCTTCATGTGAGGGGAGGGGTTTGAGTCGTGTGTGCTTTGCCTGCAGGCCCCGCACCACCGTATCATCATGTGGAGATACGTGAAGGCCTATTTCGCAAGAGTATAAAATTCGTCATTTGAGATGGGGTTTTTTATGATGTTCCAATTTCGGGGATTAGTATCATGCAAATGGGGTTTGGAGTCGCCACCTAGGGTTATGGACCTAGGACCCCGGGGTAGGCCCGATTCCTGAGGAAAGGGCTCAAAATTTGGTATGGTCTAGAGATTTAGGGTAGGTGTCTTGTCACACCCCGTTCACACTGAACCGGGCCAGTGACCGAGTTAACACCGGTTAACCCAAACCTGCCACGATCATCAGATACTGTATTCCACCACAGCATACGCACAACTAATATAAGTTCATCAGATCAGCGGAAGACTAAGTTTTACCTGTGAATAAATCCCATATACTTGATACCCGAATTGTGATACAATAATTATATACATGTGGGACTGAAGGCATGATAATTACACAATAAAAGTACAATTCATATATCAAGTATATACAGGAAATCATCAAAACAATCAGAGTACACAGCTCGGCTCGGTATCAAGGCTAGAGCTCAGCTCGGCATCAAGGGTTGAGCCCAGCTCGGCATCACGTAGTAGAGATCAGCTTGGCCTCAGAAGTGGAGCTCAGCACGGCCTCAAAGGTGGAGCTCAGCTCGGCCTCAGAAGTGCTGTCCCGCAGCACAGCTCTCGCACGAGCAGTCAGTGCCGTGTTCTAACTCCTCAGGGGTCCACCAGTCCTCTTCAGGAAACTCGATTGTGGGACCCACCCCATACTCCTCAGATGTATGACCTGCAAAATCATCTAAAAAGGGGGTGCACACGTGGGATGAGCTCACTAGCTCAGTAAGTAGAAAGATGGACCACACAACAGTCCACACATCACAACACATCATATGCACTACATGCCATGCTATACATTTTAAATCACATCCACCTAAGCAACATTACTAAGTCCTTGGTTTTAGTGCTACTACAACCACAGTGCGCATATACTCCAGGTACGAGCCGAGAACTCCCTCCCGCGATACGCCCACAGGGCTGTCGGAGAAGGCCCACCGTGAGTACTCAGAAAAGTAAAGACAATGTCATCCACCGGCTCTCAACAGAAATGTAAATGACTGAATATAAAGGTGCTGACTCCAGCAATTTAAAAGCAGTACGATTGGCCCTCTTGAATGTACCACCGGGGTTGCCGACTGTCCTACATGCTCGTCGGGCGTTATGTCTAACCGCCACAGTGACCTGACGACCGCGACCACTGCTTCCCCCCAAATGATAACCCAACACCTTAACCCCTGTTGGGAAGGGTCGTAGCACGGGATGGTGAGAATCCTAGTACCGCATGCTCCTATATGACAATAGT